>NC_041806.1:38285637-38585637 GCF_900964775.1 Scleropages formosus | reverse complement strand
TATGTTGCTCCTGCAGGCCCTTGCCATGGGCATGATGACGGAGTACTACCATTACATCTTTACCACTCTGGTAAGCTCGTTTGCACTGCAAGCTGTAAACGTTTATGTATGTCTGCTTCGATGAGCTTTTCACTGAAGTTTATTTTAGACCAGTCCTCTGGGAAAGAAGAACAAACTTTCTCCTCCAGCCGTATTTACATTCTGATGAGGAGCGTATCTGCATTCTATACGGTGTTCCTCCCTTTGGATTTTATATTTGTTTCTGTTCGTGTGCTTCATGATGCTGTGGTGAAAGTACTGTTTCACAGAAACAGCCTTCTGATACCAAATAAAAGTCGAAAGTAGACCCCCTCTCACACACAGTCATACAATAACAAATACTATGGTACTTTGATATGAAAGAAAGCTGGTGGCCTTTCTGCAGAGAGAAAGAAATTGAAAAAGAAAAGAGAAGTCCATCTTTGTCCAGGGAGAAGGAGAATCCAGCTGCTTTCTCAGATAGGGGTCCATTATATGACCCAGAAGGGGTCCCTCAGCTGCCTACTTCAGAGATCTTTCCACCACACCTTAGTAAGGGTTCCGAGAGTCGTCCCTCAGACCTGCCGACTCGCCCCCTTGCCTTGCCCCGCAGCCCTCCTTCAGGGTGAGATGCAGTGAGCCTTGCTGATTCCACAAGGACCAGGCAGCAGGATGAAAGCCAGACATGAAACCAATTGGATGTCGGGCCCCCGGCATTCTAGTTAACAGACATATGGATGGAAGACATGGAATGTCTCAAGGTCCAGCCTTGGAAGTTTTCAAAAAAAGTGCCGGCAATAGGGAGTGATAGTTTCCATCCGGTACCCTCATCATGGTTGACAGATGAAAAAATAGAAGCCATCTTCATGAAATTCGTTCAAAAGAACCAAGTAAAGGATAAATGAACGTAGGAGGGTGTACAAGTGAGTCAGATCTGCAAATTTAATGTGCCCAGAAACCATAAAACAGAGAGCAAGAACAGGCCCCTAATTTTCCATCAAATTTGACTCTCTGCTGGTTTAATCCTTCAGTGGTGACAGTGCATGTATATTAAGAGTTTAGAATAACACCTACCACAAAAAGAAACGGTATACACTGCACTGCAAGGCACTACTAGAGTTATAAAGTATTAACAAAATTAACATTCAGTTTATTTCCTTTGTGCTATTTTCCAGCCAGCATTGAAGTTGTACTTTATTTGTTTAAGGAGATGGATATTCCCTCCAGTAGTGCTGGCTATTTCCCCAAGGCCACACTTGCAAAACAGTTGGTGTCATTTGCTAAAGCAGCCATTTAGACTCAAATCCGCCATCTTAACCAGTAAGGTAGCCTACATTCTACCTTGAATTTGGTTGTGCGTCATAATTGTTTCATGTATCTATTTTTATATTTGCAGGACCTTTTTGGCCTGGACGTGGAGCCGTACCGCTACAGTGGCGTGAACATGACGGGGTTCCGTATCCTCAACACGGAGAACTCACAGGTGTCCTCCATCATTGAGAAGTGGTCAATGGAGCGACTACAAGCTCCACCCAGGCCAGATTCAGGGCTGCTGGATGGAATTATGACGGTAAGAGTTACGTTCATGTATGAGGAGATGTCACAGGTGTGTGATTCTTTAGTCTTCTTCACAGGATTCCTTTAACTCACCGATTTCTGGTTTCCCTTTACTTTTGTTAGGTTGCAAAGCACATCCAATTATTCACACAACATTGGCAGTTTGGCAGATTTTTTCTCTACTGTTGATGGTTTTGGTTCGTAATGGTTTATAGCAGGGCTGTTAAGTTCAGTCCAGTATCTACAGTTCAAAAAATTGGTTCAAATAGGCCATTATTAAGGTACATAAATATTTATACTCAGCCTCTTCTTTAAACTTCCAGAAATATTCCCAGAATGTCTTGTCGTATTTTTCTTACAATTTATGAGAAATAACAGTCATGCTGACATAATGCAGAAAAGATTGTGTTGATGTTGTATGTGCAAAACCAACTGAAATAAAAACTATCTTGCTGTAGACACTATACACCCTGGTTTCTATGGTACAATTGCAGTTAAACCTGTGGTTCCTTTAGTCAGTACATCAAATTTGCATATATAATTTGCTTCTAGAAATTTCCCCCAAAACAGGACATCAATCTTCTTGTTTTCTTTGTCTCCTCATCCTTATCACCTTATTTATCTTAATTTTCTGTGTGACGTTTATGTTGTGGCTTAAGTACTGCATTAGTGCCTTCACAACAAAAATAAGAGAAGTGTAATGTTATGAAGTATTACACTAATTAATGAGTTATGTAGCTGTGGCCGAGTGGTTCTACTGGCATGGGCCTGTAGCATTTACATTTGCATTTATTCATTTAGCAGACGCTTTTGTCCAAAGCGACATACATCTCAGCAAGACTACAATTTATGCATTAGCAGAATTTTCTTGGTTCATATATTCCCTCTGTTTGTCACTGGTAATGTACAAGTTAACTGAATAATGTGAAGAGCTGTCCATGGCGCTCTGGTTCACAGTCCTCTGGCTGCAAGACCCCGGTTTCAGCCTTTGGTGCCATTAGCCCCCCCTAGGCTGCCGTCCGTCTGGAGGCTGCTCAATGATACAGACAGGCTTTTCCCAAGGGGTCACACCCTGCCGACCTTAAGCCGGGACCGCAGCCAGCCGTGGAGCGGAGAACGCGCAGCATGATGGGCTGCAGCATGTCGCCTTTTTATGATTCCAGCAAAAACAACAGATAACCTGAAAATGAGCGATGTACAAACTCCCGGTCACAGACGTGTCAAGACTCGACACTCAGTGGTTATGGATCGCAGTTTTAAATAGCCTCCTCCCTGCAGTTTTGCAGTTAATTTTCCCAGATCGTAGTGCAGCGGGCACTTATGAAGCACAATGTTTTTAATTTGATGGAATGGAAATGGATGGGTGAAAAAAAGCAAGGCGTCACAAAGTGCTTCCTGAAAAGCTGGCAGCTGTGTACCACCTCTAACTCTCCTGACTTTGGACCCGCACTAAATTAAATCCTGGAGCCGCAGAATCAGCTGATTCAGGCAAGTCGCCACACATATTATCCTTTCCAATCTCACTGTCTCACTTATCTTTTTTCCCCAAGGAGGAAAAATGTAATAGAAACTGGCCCAATGATGCACACACACACACACACACACACCCATCTATGAAAACATCTAGTTTTTTTCACAAAAATTCCTTGAATCCTCAAGAGTACACAACTGGATGAAGGACATCAGGCTCTATGAAAACAGAAATATATGTTTTGTGTGATTGAATGGCTTCTAGATTATTGTGATTTGTGTTTCTGAAGCATTAATAAAATGCTAGCTAAACATAAATGGATTGACCTAGAAGACAACCGTTAATCAAACTCTAATACTCAGAGACATGATGAAACTTTGGATAGATTTTTCATTACCTTCATCATTTCTCCATTTTATCAGTTTGCCTGACGTGAACTTGCCTGATCTGTTTAATTGTAATTGCTTGTTTATTTGAGAACAAATTAGATGTATCAGATGGAGGAGAAAGCAAACACATCATTTTGGTTTATTTGTCTGACCAAACTATGGCAGATTTCCTCAAAGTGCTTGGGGGGAAACTTGTTCTCTACGGGATGGTGACTGTGACTGAAAAATGTGCTCCCTCTGCATTTGGTAACTGCATCAGCCACGTTACAGGGGTCCTAGGGGTTGCGGTAAAGGAAAATGTGTTTGTTCAGAATGAAAAGTAAACTTTGTCGACAGCGTGAACATTTCTAGAAATTCTCCACTGTGCTCGAGCTCTGATTAGTGTGAAGTGGCATGGCTGAAGATCCACTTTGCCGCCGTATTTACAGTGACTCTGATTGTGCCGCTGCACAGAGACTATACATACACATTGGTGACAGCATTTATGTACCCAGGCTACATTGCATCACTTCACAGTATAATGTCACATCCTGATCCCAGAAGAAAAACAAGACAACATGAAAGGGCCTCTTGCCATTAGAAGTAGTTGCTGAACTTTTGCTTTGGATGTATGATTTTGCCCTGGACTCAAGTGCTTCGGGCACCAACTCAGCCGTATGTTCCACGTCGTCTTATTTTCTGCCGAGACTGACATTGTTAAATCTGTGTTGTTTATATAGGCAGAGGGAAGCCAGGGATACAATTTACGCTGGAGGACTGTAATCCTCAAAAGTGCTGAGATTGTTTGTGTGCAGTGAAGAGTAGAATAAAAAATCTCTGCCTTTTACACCGAATGACAGCTGATGTCTCAGCAAATCCCACATGGAGTCACAGCTTAATGCACCCAACATGCATAATGATTATGACCTAACAAGCTATGCAGATTCATTGAAATAATTTCTTTCACTACTTTAGTGTCCTCCTCAGTCCACACTGCCCAGACCATTTGCTTTGTCCTCTGTTCACATTGTTCAAATCATTTGACTCATCAACTGTCCAGCTGGTCCAGATCATTTGCTTTGTCCACCAAGCAGCTGCAATCTTTAGTAAAGTTCATTAGTCTGGGGAAGGTCAGAGGAGATGCACAGGAATATAGACAGAAGGTAAAGAAAATATTCTTTATTGCCTAATTTGTGGCAAGCACAATTTAAACGACTTTGCTTCCTACAAAGCTGTTGGGTTCTTTGTTTCTAAGTAGTATTTAAGGCCGTGGTTGGAGAAAGTGACCAGTCTAGAAGGGAAATCACAGTGGAATCAATTAGGAAATATTAATTTATGGAGTGTCCAAGGCAAAGAAGCCGGAGATACTTTCTCTGCATATCATCCACCACCTCTGAGCTTAGGTGACTGCTGAAGTGTCCGAGAGCAGTGTCTGCTTGGAGGGGCTAAAAATAGCCCGAGTCAGAAGAAGCAGCCAGAAGAGTGCACACATCTGTCCTGGAGAGCGTATAAAACAAGTACGCAAACTCTGCTGCGTGCTACTGCAAGACAAAGACACTGTACATAAATAACAGCAAAGCACAAACATAAATGCAATAACTAAGGCCAAAACATAAATAACAGGGAAAACATATTGATCTGAAGCTCCTCTTCAGCAGTGGCCGCCAACTCTCGCCTGGGTAATTCACCGAGCTTATTCCACCCTCTGCCTTGTTAGATGATATCAGTCATCTCCGCCTCCAGGCCCTTGTTAGAGTTTTACATTTCAGACAAACAAATGATTTCATTGACTGCTTGATGAAATCTGAAACAAAAGGCAACCCATCCTATCAAACAGCATGCGATCAGTAAGTAGGAAAGTGGTAGGGGACCTCTACCCTACAGCTTGTACTGGGCAGTGTCAACATTGCAGCAAAAGAGAGAATCAGAGTGAACACCTGAGTACAAGCCTGCCCTTTTGTTGCCCAAAATATAATTAGACAATAAGTTGCCCAGCCAGCTGGATTAAAAGAGATGTACAGAACCACTGAATACAAAGCTACACTTGGTATTAACTGGGATCAAATGGAAACGCTGGCCCACACACACAGTGGGAGTGTGGGAAAATTACTGGCGGTTGCAAATGTTTTGTTTGTTGGTTGGGATTCGTTACGGGATGAACAATTTTGGCCCTTGCTTTGCTCATGCTGGGGATATTTTTTATTTTTTTTGGGTTGGATACCTTCTGCCCATTTCCCTCAAGCAGTCTGCTGAGCATCGTCTAAGCCCAGCGTAAGTAAGGCTGGGCCTGTCTGCCCAGGCCAAAATTGGAGACGCCTTGTGAACACTCGGGTGCCATGGAAACAAAGCGCTCTGTGTTCCGCTGCTCTGACTGCCCACCCAAAGTCAGAATATCAATTGGATAGAGGATGCTATTGCACATGCTGTTCTCTTTTGGCTACCTTTCGCCATCTCTCCTTCTAAAAATACACATAAGAAATCTGACCTCTTGATGCTTTTTTCATATGTAATTCAGTGTTTTTTTTTCCATCTTGGGAGAGCTGATTTGCAACCAATTATTCCAGAGCCACGAGCGATCGTTAGCTGGATACTCACAATGGTGCAGGACCGGCCGTGTGTGTCCGTCAGTGCCTGCAGGATATGACAGAGCCAGCGCCTTGTTAGAGAGACATTGTGGATGGCTGACAAATTTCTAATCCAGACCCAACACAAGTGAGGCGAGACAGTTAAATGCACCCAAACGTGATGCTTGATCGCTGGAACGCCAGTTGGGAGTGGAACTGGCATCGGCTGCCGCGGTCCTGAGAAGGGAACGCTGACGAACGGCCGCGACTCCTTGCTCTCGAGCCTGCGTGCCCTCAGGGACAGCATTAGTCCACTGTGCCACCCTGGCTGCACGGAGCATCACCGCAACAAAGAACCCCTGCCAGAGCTCAGTTAATTTATACGTTTATTTTAAACTAATTTAAATGCTCTGTTTAATTCCTTCAAAGAGTTAACTTCATTACTGTGTTTGATTCATTATACCTGTCATAATTCTTTAGCTTGGGGCTTGCGGGGCCTGCTAGATAAGAGTTCTATAAAAAGCACAATTCATAGCAGGAATTAATGCAAGAGCTTACCAGTGCAGTACGAGGAGAATTTAAGGTTTCATACCTGCATGGCTCCCAAAGAGTATGTTGGATTTGGAAATGTGATTTAGGAAAGAGGGATGCAGTGGCACGGTGGTGCAGCGGGTTTGGCTGGGTCCTGCTCTCTGGTAGGGCTGGGGTTCATGTCCCTCTTGGGGTGCCTTGTGATGGACTGGTGTGCTGTCCTAGGTGTGTCCTCTCCCCCTCTGGCCTTACTCCCTGTGTCCCTGGGTTAGGCTCTGGCTTGCTGTGACCCTGCTTGGGACAAGTGGCTTCAGCCAGTGTGTATGTGTGAGATTTGAGAACTGAGAGACAGGTCAGAATTTTTACTCATGTACACATTTGAGGGAGTTGGACCCTTACTAACCTTTGTGGCACTGCTTCTCATGATTGCTAACTAATATCCGGGGGATACTTTTTTAAATGAACTGTAAATCAGTGTTAAAAAGCATGGAATATTTCACGTATACCTCCATATTCAGATAAAAACCTATTTTTAACGGATGATTTCGAGGACAGCCGAACAAAAAACTGCATATTCACAGTGCAATGTTATGGAAGTTTTTAAAATTGATCTTTTGTACCTTTCACTGCTCTTTAGATGACCAGTACAACAGGTCTGGTTATAATGTTCTGGTCTAGTATGTTTTACTGAGAGTTATAGTTGCTCCCAAAGGAACAAATAATACAGGAATAAATTATTATAATTTATGTTAATATTCTTCACACCAGTGGATACTTAACACAATGTGAAATCTTTAGTATGACTATAGGATGGAAAAGGTTTAAAGTGGAAAATTCCTGGTCCTCATGAGGCTTCGGGTGATATATTTTCATACACAATGGGGTGTTCTGGGTTGGCCTGCTTCACAGCTGGAGACAGAGAGACAAAAGGAACCTAATTTGGTAGCTTTTCTGCGTTATGAACCTCTAATTTTGCGCTACGAAGATGCTCAAAAAAATGCGGAGCACTGCATATCAGTGAAAAATGACAGTTGTGAGTTCTTCTCTTTCGGCTGACAGTGTCAGCTGACCATAGCCACCAAAAAGACACACAGATCGGAAATAAAACTGCAGCAAAATAGGTTGCTAATGTAAAACACTTATAATAAAGGCTCTGGGGCAATTCACACTGAAATAGTTTCACAGAGGTGTATCAGATGTGAACTTGCTGAGGAATTCAAGACATTTTTTTTGTCTTTGTCCAAAATGATTTCAGTTTGGACAGTATCCTTGAAATGCAGGTACAGCTTGAAAGGGCAGCTTGAAATGCACGAACAGCCACTTAATGGGACTGTAGTCCATCAGGAGAAATGATCCTACTTTCATCAGTTTTAAACACTGACTTTATCACTCATTAAGTGTAGCTTTTTATTATGCATCAGTTCTACCGCTAAATGGAATTACGCTCACTGCAAGGTGCTGCCTTGGTGCAAATTAAACAGAAAGCAAGGACATGCAGGGCAGAGGATGACAGCCTCTGCTTTTGTGTATAAAGGAACCATGTTACTGTGGCCCAGCTCACCATGTCGGACGCTTCTGTAACTTGAACTGCCGAACGACACAGCTTGACATCTTCCCTCCGCACTCGTCCGTCTGTCAGGGATCTCGAGCGCAGGCATCTGGATGACTTTCCACTCTATGCTGAGATCTCCTGTCGAGGTTCCGATTAGATTTTTCACTCTATCAGACGAAATTGCATTGTCACGTTCCCACACCAGATTCTTACAATCCGATAAATTAAATGACAGAGAAGCTTCAGTGTCAGCAGGTGAAGACAACCGCAGAGCCTGAAATGACAGTCACACATTCCCATTAAAGTATACTCTATAGAGCAACACCCAAGTTGTGAGAGGACAACTCACACCGAAGTGTTTTATTTTTAAACAGAACAATCAATGTCCAATTTAAAGGAAACAGGAATACATTTTAAGGGCTGGCAATGGAACAGCAAAATATAAGGTTCAGCCCCTTCTGACGAATACTGCTCGCTTCTCCAGAGCATGATCTCTAAATTTGTTTCTGGTGTCATTAAATGTTGACCTTTCCCAAACACCTGGTCCCCTTCTGGTGCTACGGTTTCCCTTCCCATTGGCCACAGTGTGGTGTCTGCATGGCTGTAGCTCTTCTTCCTTATCACAATGGCAGGAGATAGATGTCTTCCTTTGTCGGTTGGCTGCTGCTCAGTCCTGCTTCTGTTGGAAAGACAGCCAGCATAATGCTTCCCCTTCCCCTTGCCTGTCTCCTGAATTGCTTTCCTATGAACCTGGTTAAAGAGGGAGTCTCCAGCCGCTGTGATGAAATGAGACAGGTTCTGTTGCCAATCCTGATTTTCCATCTGGGATGCTGTCCCTGGTGCTGAATCTTTTCCTGCTGAAGCCACATTCCTTCACTGTGACCCGAAGTATAAGTTTATAAACACCGAAGGTAAAAAAATGAAAAAAATTCCACATGCCCAAGTCACATTCCATACATACATTCAAAAACATTATTTGGGATTTAAATGTTTTCAAAACTACCATTTTGACAATGCTACTGTACAGCATATTGATGTCTCCTGAAATGAAAAGGAAATAGATCCACAAGTAGTGTGACCAGTATAAAAATAAATGTAATATCAGTTATTATAATAATATTAATAATAGCCAAAGATTTTTGAAACTCCCTCTGAGTACTAAATTCTTGAGTAGAAAAAACCATGAACAAATAAGAGGGAAATTTTTTTCTCTCTCGAATGTCTTCCTCTGTTCTTGTGCTTTAAAGGCAACATTTTGTGCTGCTTCCCCTGAGAGACCAGCGGCTTTGTATCTTCAGAGTGGTACAGAGCGATAGCACTGATGCATGAAGGCAGTTGGACTGGAGTTTTCTATCACACCCCCCTTGGAGTCTCTCCATTCCCCAGAGGAGTTCAGTTTTGTTTTGCCGTAAAGGTTAGGTGTTAATCAGAAGACTTAAAGTGCTACGAATGACCACAGGCTCAGTCGATCCAGATTTGAGAAAAAGAAAATGGCAGGATGAGCTACAGTGGGCTTCTGAAACTGAATACCACATGGCCAAATTAACCAGTCCTTTTTTACCTCCTATTTTACATTATGCATTGTGTCTTCTCTAGTGTATCTGCTCTGGGACTATGTAATGGCTCATTTGGGGACATGTTATAAATTCATGTTGCAAAGTGTTTTCTATTTCCTACCAAGTGAGGTGGAAAAGTTGTAAACCGAGTTCAGAGAAAACTTTGAGTTGAGAGATGGAGGATGACCAGTGCAGTGTGTAACAGACCATTAACCAGCAGGCAGTCAAAGCTGGTTGTAACTTGTAGATCACTGAACATTGCTGGAGGGGATCATTACTCATGCATGCAACACATCTCTTTACCTCCGCACAAGTGGGCGAGGGCTGAATGAATGAGCTCAGTGGCTGTGAATGTGTGCTGCTTTCAATGGGGACCACTGATTGTACTGTACTCCTGGTCTCAACCGATAACCAACGTCTGCCATGCTCCACCCATGTCATAACATTCAATGTCTCTCAAGGACAATCTATTTTCATGACATATTTGCAGGGTTAAGCAGGTTTTTGGAAAAACACTTCATGATTTATCCTGATAAACACAAGACGATATATTTCTGAAAACCAACGATTACTTCAGCCATAGGTCCTATCGCCGTCCTTCAGAGATGAAAAGGAGTGGTACTCTTCAGTGTCTTCTAATCAGCGTCCCTTCCGTTCTCTTTTCTCCTCTTTTTCCTACCCTTCCCTCTTCTCCTTACTTCTCGACTTGGGATGGCCAACCATGATCCAGTAATTCAGGTTTCAGTGAATGCATTTTAATTAGTACCTGATTTACACTTGAAACACCAGGTGCAGTGACCCGTACAAATAATGGCTTCAGTAAAGCACTTAAAGAGGTGATGTGAAGTGAACACCGGCAATGCCGTGACTGTCCCGGAGCAGTGACTGTCCTGGATCAGGGGAGTCCTATCAGATGACGCTTCCTTAATCCTGACTCCAGGCACTATAATGAAATAATATTGTACTAAGTGGGAGTCAGACCGATGTACATAAATGCATAGAGCATGTGAGTTGTAATAAGTGGCGATGCCTTGTGTCTTTCCAGACCGACTCAGCCCTGGTGTACGATGCCGTGCATGTGGTGTCAGTGGCCGTACAGCAATCCCCACAGATCACTGTCAGCTCCCTGCAGTGCAACCGACATAAACCCTGGCGCTTCGGAAGTCGCTTCATGACTCTCATAAAAGAGGTATGGCTGCATGTGTGTATAATTACACAGGAATCGCTTATACTGTTTTAGAGATGATGTGTTCATGTACTTTTGGCATTTTGCACCAAGTGAAAGAATTTTTTTCCAGGGCAAAGTGGGTCATCAGGTAGTACAGCAATTCAGGATGCAGCTTGTGTGATGGTTGTTGGTTCAAAGTTTTCTGGAATTGATCTCGTGAAATATCCAGGTGTATAAATGGGTAAAAAGGTAAGCTTATTTGGATCAAAATGTCAGATACGCAATGATAATTACGCCAGCTGGAGTATCTAACTTCTGGTGGGAAGCATTAAATAAATGTGCAAATGCGCAGCTATAATCGCTACAGTTTTACAGCATGTACATGTAAGATCTACCTTCCGGAATATGTACGTGTTTAATAAGCCTTGTGATACAGCCTGGTCCACCAGTAACAAAACATGGCATATAGCAGGTTCTGCAATGTGAGCAAAAGCAGCTTCAAGCAATATTTGTCATCATATTTCCAGGACAAACAGACCATTAAAAAACAGTTACAATTTAGTAAGAATTTATTGTGTGGCTTTGGCTACAGAGCATAACTTACTGGATAATGTAAATTCCCTCAGCAGTGTTCAGGTGGAAGAGGTTTGTCTGTCATCTTGCCTATTTTTCTCCCGAGGTGAACCGTATTCTTTGCTTTATCTAAATGATTTTTGTTATCCGATGACGTGAAGAACGCATGTTTGTGTTTATGTTTGTGTATGTGTCTTATCCATGACTCACAATCCCTCGCTGAGGGGGAACACTTGATCATCTCTGGTGTTTCTCCTGCTGTGTCTGTTTCCCAGCCTTACGTTAAAATTAAACCGTTTCATTTTCTTGTGTCTCATTTCCCTGTCCGTAGGCCCATTGGGATGGCTTGACTGGACGGATATCCTTCAACAAAACCAACGGGTTAAGGACAGATTTTGACCTAGATGTGATCAGTCTGAAGGAGGAGGGACTTGAGAAGGTACTTGAGAGAGACAGATACAATGTTTTTGTGCGTGTGTCTAAGCGTGCATGTCTGAAGCCATTCTTATTTTTCACCAGTTCTTGACCACCAGCTTGCCTGTGTGCGTGTTTACACCTCTGTGAATAATTGGCTCTATTAATAAATAACCCCTCAGAAGCCCTGCGGGTTCATGGAGGCTGAATTAAAAAACTGATTTGCAATTCTAAACTACACTTTCAACGCGTCTGAAGGCGCCTGGAGCCCTTTGAGGACGTCGCATCGGCCTCGATAATTGCATAGCACCGAGAGGACACTCGGTGTCATCTGGAAGGTCTGCTTGTCCCCGTGCTCATCTAAGAAAAACAATTGCCGCTGAAAATAACATCAAGGCTCTCCAGTGTTTAGAAATCAGCAAAACGTTATCCCCCATCGGAGCGTGCGTGCGTGCGTGAGTGAGTGCTGCTTGCATACAGAATTCTTCACAGCGCTCTTATGAGTGTGAAACTGCTCTGCTCACAACAATTGCATTCTATGTGATTCTAACTGCCAGTACAGATGTAAATTAATTCTCTGCTCATCACAAAGTGTTACTCGAAACATTTTTGTATAATGACTTTCTCTCACCGGGCATCAGTGCGTTCGCTACAGGATTAAGAAGTTTGGCTCCGTGGGTGCTGACGTTAAGAAGCAGTTGATATGAGGGTTTAGATCATTATACAGGTTCTGTACAAGGGGGTGTCAGTCCTGTATGAGGAATCGTCACCAGTGTTGTGCGAGGACTGCGTGCTTGTTCTTCCTTTCTGATGTTCCTCTATTCTTTCACAATCAAATAATTTCCCATTCCAGCCCACTGTGTAGGATAATTATTCATTCCATCGATAAATGCCCGCACTTACATATCCATCAGTGTCTCACAGCAAGGGTTTCATCTCTAAACAGCTGTCACCCAGGTTTGTAACTGGATTTACCAGCCACAGGTGTGGCAAATGAAGCATGAAATTCACCATGCTTAGTGTAAAAGACCTGGATTCATTGATTATCTGAAAAAGTTACTGAATGATGACTTTATTTGAACACTCTTCTTGCCGTTGAGTCTAACAGTTGTCTGAAAAAATGAATGGGAAACAGAAGAATTTTTCTGTCTGATCAATGAGTCAAAATCTGGCTGAATATCTAGAAGCAAAGTTTGAGAGCAAAATGCTTATTTGCACAGCCAGATGGAAACAAACATGAAAATAACGTGGAAACAGTCGATATTCATTGATTTTTTTTTAATCATATGTCAGTACATCCTTTTTCATGATAAGCTGGAAATGGCAGTATAAGTGTTTATAGAGTTTTATCTTCATTTTTTATCTTTTTGTTGCACATTTTTTTACACCAAATGCAGCACAGTATCATAAGGCAGGTGAAAACTTTAATGGGCAAATTTTAAAGATCTATTCCCCACATTTTTGTCATCGTTTCTGAACATGGGGGGGCGGGGGCTGGATAACTTTGCCAAGCTTGGAATATTTAACTCAAGTCTTAGTATTCAGTCACATTTCTCTCCTTTGTTGTATCTCTTCGTAGCCCATGCTCTCATGCAGTTTTTACATGCTCGATGAATAATTTCAAAGTAATCTAATAAAATTCCCTTAGATTCCATTACCTTTCAAATACATCCTATACAATAACCCTGCTAACAGAGCTGGTGCTATACAACTGACAACAGAATAAGCTGATGTTCCTTCTCTTCCGTAAGCATCCTCTGCGTAGGATATTTTAGTCCAGACCTCACAACTATCACATTACTCCTATCTTGAACTCGGTGCATCTATATGTATGGAGTATGATTTTCCTGATTCTTTCTCATATCCTCTCAAGATTGGAACCTGGGATCCTGCAAGTGGCTTGAACATGACAGAGACCCAGAAGAGCAAGACGACTTATGTCACTGATTCGATATACAACCGATTCCTGCGTGTCTCCACCATACTGGTAAATGCACTCCTTCGACAAACCGGTGAAAATACGCAGTCAAAATATGCTGTTAATCACATATGGATTTTAGCATCATTCTCACCATCGATCACCGTATTCACGAGACCCTCGTGGCCATTGCTCACTTGACAAGCTTTCAGTCAGAGCATTCTGGGTAACGTTCTCTGATGGAAATGGAAAGGTGGCTGAAGGTTGACTGTGATCAATAATGAAGGATCACACACAGGCTGTCTGCACTTTGTTCTTTTCACCTCCGTTGATGATTTTTATTGAGCTCACAGCTGTGCAGACTGTCAGCTCTCAGTGAGGCTGTTCTCCTCCTCTCCAGGCCTTATAGTCTAGACTGTGCCTTCTGTCTGCTGCCCTCTGAACACCCCAGTCATATAGATACACATATGTAGTGCTCTTGTATAAACGCTACAGAAGCTTTTCTTACATACCTTCACTGCGGTGGTCAGGAGACAGCAGTTGCAAGGAAAATATTTTCCCCTGTAAACTATAAAACTATAAACTATAAAATCAAGGCGTTCATTTAATCCAGTTAGAGTTCTAAGAAATAAATAGTTACAGCAATGTAATAGGGAAGATTAAAAATCATAGACGAAATCATCGATGATACTAAACGTCTTACTCAGATGGTTTGTTGAAGGTAATGCATAACAGGAACGTAGCAATAGACCAGAGGTTGTTGCTTACTGTTTTCATTGAACTGGTGATGAGTAATGAATATTACGCTGTTTGTCGTCTTACCTTCGTGTCTGGGCAAGTTATTGTCGGGCAGCATTCTCCCCACTTACCCCCGTGTCTGGTGTGATGTTGTCATTTCATTCTAGAAAGCTTGCTTGTTGTCTCATTAAAGCTCTCAGAAAGCTGCCACATGGAAACTGTAAACAAAGCTGGCCTGTCTAGATATCGCAGAACATTTGGCAAATAACGGTCAGGGCTGTAACTTAGCATTGTTACATAATTTTTTCCAGTCATTGTCCCTTCTCTGTTTTTGATTCTCTCTTGCCGGCTGAAAAACAACCTTATGACATGGCTATTGACGTAGCCATGCTATCAGACATTTGGAATGATCTGGTACGAACTGGCCATAAATAAAGACACGTCACAGTGGTTTTGGAGTGGCAGAGGCATCCTCTCGCCGAGCCGAGCCCTGGCAGGCCAGCTGGAATCCAAAAGCCACGGGGATGTCTCCTGCGGGAGTCCATTTGTTGACAAACTCATGGAAAATGAGATGATGACAGTTCAGCATTGCACTTTGAAGATTTCAGACCATGGAGTCCTGGGGCTTCGCCCACATGCAGCACTTCTTGCCAGGGTACTTACACACTCTACATAATTGTGACTTTGAACTCACTCACATGGTGGTCACACTGAGTGTAACAAACACAGTGACATCAGGCTCCGGCTTACTCCCGCTATCTGACTCAGTTAGTGGTCTCTACTGCGAATGAATCAAACTGCCTCAACGGCCATGAGAGAGGGCACAGTGAGGGGCACAGTGAGGGGTCAGTGAGATGTTAGAGAAGAAAAACGAAATGAAAGTATAAACACCAGTGAACACAAAGTGTCATTATGTTTATCACGTAACATATTTTAATTATGTAAATATAGTCATAATAGGTATCCTTGATGAGCACTGATTAGGACAAGCTTTGTATCTGATAATAAATAATACTTTTAACGAATAAGTTCATTAAATACAATTAAGCAAAAATAGGAGCATTTGTTTTACCGAGTGTAAAATCACCCCTTTTCTGTTTTAACAAATTAAAAATAGATTTTATGTCTGTCTTCGAGCAGAATACGCTTCCTCATTTCAGCTACTTTGAATAATTTATTTTAGTCTTATTGATTCCCTATCACAGGCCGCAGCAGTTATCTAAAAATCTTTCCGAATGACCTCGTTAAGTGCTTTCTGTGGCTACCACAGCAGGGCAACTTTTGCCGTATCGATGCTTATTTGCATTTACTATTTAATTTTGACTGGCAAAAAATTTTCATTACATAACTGGAAATGCAAAATATGCACTGCGCAGTCAGTTTCTCTAGTGATCACTGTAGTTCTCCCCATACGAGGAGTTATTTAAAAGTCACAATAAATAGGCTGTACGTGTTGATAAGCAGCGTGTCTGTTTATTGTAATTGTGCTGGTTCACAGTTGACTTGACTGCCTACAGCAGTTTGTATAAATTTGTGCTCATCACAGCCTCCTATAGGCATGTTGATGGAAATTATTAGTTCAGGTGCACTGCCCTAATAGGTGAAGGCGCAACATATTTTAGCAGTTCATGCCATTTTAACCTTTGTGTGAAAAATGTTTTAATTTGCAGACTACATGAGGGAAATTGGATAACAGGCTGTGAGCCTAGCAATTAATGTTCTAATTCCCTGCCAACTGGTGGTGAAGTGGTTAAAGCCGTTCCCTTGCAATCAAAGGACAGGATAGGTTTGAATCCCATGTCCTGCAGTAGTACTTTTGATCAAGGTTCTTATCCTGGATCTTTTTCCGTAAAAATTACCCTGCTCCATAAAAGAGTAAATAATTGTGAGCAGCTCAGTATACAAACTTCGTTGTATGAGTTGCTTTGGTAAAAAGCATTAGACAATGAGTAAATAATGTCTGAAAACCTTAAATGACGGAGACCATATTCTTCTTGCTTCTGTTGGCCATTGCTTTGACTAGTGAACTTACTTAGAAGATTCTTTCCGCATGAGCTGCATGTGTCAGTGTTCGCTGGCGGTTCGGATGGAACAGAGGCGCTGGCACCTCGCCGTGTCCTTGAGCGCCTTCCCTCTTCCTGTCTCCCTCCCAGAAGGTTCCCTCAAAGTGGGTCACAGTGCTAAGCTCCACATGACCTGCAGGAAATCTCAATGTGAAAACACGCAAGGTGTTTTTCTGACACTTTCTGAGCGAGTTAACACGAAGTGTGTGTGAACGCAACGTTTGCTGTTTGGCAGGACTGTGCACTGTTGGATCTGGGTCGAAACACATTGGAGTGGTGTTCTGGGTCTGCTGGGCGACTGAAGCGTAGACTCTGTGGGGTCACATGTGTGACGTTCAGGGAGAACTTGCCTGTTTTTGTGGGCCTCCAGCAGCGCACTGAGGTCTGACAGTGTGTCTCTACTTCTGCGGGCTCAGTGTTTGAATCACTCCTCTATTGCCATGGCAACACGGTTTCCAGAGACCCACAGGTGATGTGTACAGCGAAGCGGGGGAATCGGGTTTGTGCTGGAAATGAAAGAGAGCAGATGTCAGGGATTAGACACACACCCACACATTTGATGAAAGAATGTGCTCCTAATGTCCCCAGTTAAATGACACAGATGGGCACGGGAAGGCGGTAGGTGACATCGTTAAGTATCAAAGACCACGGATGTAATTTTGAAGACTACCTGTCAAATTAAAGCATTGTGTACTTTCTCTTATAATGTTTGTTAGAGATTTCATTATTTTTTTTTAGACAGAGGACTGCAGGGCATTCCTTGCCATAGGTTAAAAGTGTAGCGCAAACCCAGTAATTATTGCCTGCATGACACTTTAGCTACTGAGTCAAAAAGGCCTGATTTATTTTCTTTCACCTACTTGATCAGAGATTTTCAGAAATGATTAGTTTAAGGAAATGAATGTGAGGTCTGAAAACCAGACAGAAAATCCATTCATATACCTGACAATTATCGGGTGATGTGGAGTCTTTATTTATTTACTGATATGCTGCTTCCATAAATCAAACACATGTAAAAATTAGGCAGCTGAATTTTGTTGTTCACTGTGCGTATTATTACAAGATGGTAAAATTAAATATGTTAAACAGAGATGTAGAGTTGATAATGTTCAATAGTGATGTCCAGTTTGGAATGTGAGATTCTTGTTTTTCATACATCTTATGCCAGACTGAAAAATCAAATGCAATACTCATTTGAGCTTCCCTCGTTATTCATCCTCCACAGCTCGTGCACACCAAAATTCAAATGAAAATGTAAATTGGAATACGCGTTTAGTTTGTTATCTAGTACATACGACGCTGTGCCAAAAATCCACACTTTATGTGTACTTTACATGATGATCCGTCATTATTCTCTATGGGACTTTTTTGGGGATAAAGGGTTGGAAAGAAAACTGTTCTGCCTGTTCTATATTATAAGGCAATAAAACTGTTGTCTAGTTTGCAGTCCTTGCTCCAGGCTCCCAGCGGAGGGAACCGAGTTTTCACATGAAGTCCAGTCTTTTAGAACATGATAGTTTCATATGATTTCCACTGTGTACTGCGCTGATGGGCCATCTTTACAGTTGGTTCTAGTGACAGCACTCATGTTGATTTTCTTCTTTTCAACATATACATCCAGATATAAGATATAATTTCTGGCTTTTATACTATAAATATTATAATATGGGGTGTTACCAAATTTTTGAGTCTCAGTATTGCAATGAGGCATCAGATGTTATTGTTGATGGGCATTTTCTCCAATTGTTTTGCAGGAGGAGCCCTATGTGATTTTTAAGAAGTCAGACAAGCCCCTGTACGGGAATGACAGATTTGAGGGATACTGTATTGACCTGCTGAGGGAGCTGGCTAACATCTTGGGCTTCCGCTACAACGTGCAGCTGGTGAAGGATGGCAAGTATGGGGCTCAGGAGGAGACCACCGGACAATGGAATGGCTTGGTCAGGGAGCTCATGGACCACGTAAGAGAACATCGCTGTCCTCATTATCATCAGCTATTAATATCCTGGCTTTTAAGTGCAGCACACCACCATTCACTCTTCAGTGGAGAAAAGATGAAGTTTCTTGTAGGGTGAACCAACATCTACAACTGCTTGTCTCGGGGGGGGTTCGTGGTGAGCTGGAGCCTACCTGGCAATACAGGGCACAAGCCCGAAGGGGGAAGGGACACACCCAGGATGGGACACCAGTCTGCCGCAAGGCACCCCAAGCAGGGCTCGAACCCCAGACCCACCACACAGCAGACATAGGCCAAACCTTCCGCGCCCCTAGATTGAACCTCTAATAATATTTACGTCACACAATGTGAAAGTGTTATAAATTACATGTTTTCAAGAAGAATTTCTCTTGCCTAAGCTCCAAATGCACAAATATGTTATCTGAGCCCTATATTTTTAATATATTTCTTTGATGAAGAATTTATACTTTTAATGTCAAAGTGTTTAACAACATGAGGGGGCGCAGTGGCGCAGTGGGTTGGATCAGGTCCTGCTCTCCAGTGGGTCTGGAGTTCGAGTCCCGCTTGGGGTGCCTTGCGGCGGACGGTCATCCCGTCCTGGGTGTGTCCCCTCCCCCTCCGGCCTTACACCCTGTGTTGCTGGCTAGGCTCTGGTTCCCCGCGACCCTGTATGGGACAAGCGGTTCAGAAAGTGTGTGTGTGTGTGTTTAACAACTTTGTTGATTCATTTTCAGTACAGTTCAATTCAATTGCCTCAATAGGCATGGACATTAATTTATTTTACCAGCCAGATATTAATGCTGAGCTACTTCAATAACAGCCGTGCTTCTTGGAGCACCTGCATACAGACACTCGTATAGAGCTACCAATCATGCGTTTGTATGAAAACGAAACTGAAGAAAATAAAGGTATACAGAATTAATTTTTTGTGGTGAATCACAGCAAAGAAAAACCACTAAAATAGCAGCTCTTAAATCACATTCTGTTAAAATAAAAAGGTCTAGCTTTAGATTAGCACTTAACTGCAGTGAGACAGACTTGTTTTTCTGTCAAGGGACCGTTTTCTTTCCTAATTGGATTGCCCCTAACGCGTCCAGCACCGCTGACTTATGGCTTGCTTCTCTTTCATTTATGCTCCATGTGGACAGAACGCTGACCTGGCGGTAGCTCCTCTGGCCATTACGTACATGCGGGAGAAGGTCATCGACTTCTCCAAGCCCTTCATGACGCTGGGGATAAGTATTTTGTACCGGAAGCCCAACGGTACAAACCCCGGGGTTTTCTCCTTCCTCAACCCGCTCTCGCCTGATATCTGGATGTATATTCTGCTGGCTTACTTGGGTGTCAGTTGTGTGCTGTTTGTCATAGCCAGGTAACATGACAGTTTTAGCGCTTTTATATACCCTTATATATTTATATATTTCATATTCTATCTTTGATTTCATGACAGACTAAATCTTTCCAAATCCTAAGAATCTGGCACTGGGCAGAATTTCACCGATGTGCAGTTTTGAGAACCGTGGAAACATTTGAAAAGACAAAAACAGAACCTTTCCTATACCTAACAATTACTTTTAATAATTAACATCTTTCCATGACTAATTACAGCAGAAATTATTTTATAAGAAATTTAATTTCTGTACCACAAATGCAAAAGGCAGTCTTCCATCTCCCACTGAAATAAATACTTTTCTCCACACCAAACTAGGAAGGCACAAGTTCATCACTAGGTTTAAAAATTAAACATTTTACTATATACAGGTGGTCCCCGACTTACGATGGGGTTACGTTCCCCGAAACCCATCATAAGTCGAAAATATCGTAAGTTGAAAATGCATTTAATACACCTAATACACACCTCTGTGTGACAGACTGGGGGATGCGGATCGCTGCCGCTGCCCAGAATCGTGAGGGAGTATTACCCTGCGTATCGCTTGCCTGGGGAAAAATCATAATTCGAAGTATGGTTTCTACTGAATGTCTATTGCCAGCTCACCATTGTAAAGTCGAAAAAATCGCAAGTCGAACCATCATAAATCGGGGACCACCTGCATGTTGAGGAATGTATAGAAACATTGAGGGGTATTTCTCCAAGAATAAATTTACAAATCACCCACAGCTTGTTCAGATGGAACTTTATTAAACACAGAAGTGGAATATTTGGATAAAATTTGAATTATTTATGAAATATGTCATATTTCTTTATGTGCGGCCATCTTGTTTGGTGTTCATTTCAACACTGATATTTTGATGATGTTTGACATATAACGACAAAAACAACCTCAAAAAATCCATAAGTAGCATTTCCAAATGCTGTCGGCAAATTCCTTCCCAGTGCACGAGTCTGAAATTCCATCATGTAGGAAGAAAAAGGATTTTAAAACACAGTTTTTTGTCTGTTTAAGATGTAAGTGGGGTGTATGTTTTTGTGTGTGTTTCTGGCCAAATGTAAAGCCTTCCTTCTTCACAAAGCACCCCTCTTCAGTGACAACTCGCTGTAATGGAAGAATATAGCCACAGTGGG
Organism: Scleropages formosus; assembly: GCF_900964775.1. Classification (NCBI taxonomy): domain Eukaryota; kingdom Metazoa; phylum Chordata; class Actinopteri; order Osteoglossiformes; family Osteoglossidae; genus Scleropages; species Scleropages formosus. The sequence continues at coordinate 38,564,665 of NC_041806.1, read as the reverse complement.
TCAATAGGATGGGAGACATGTAGAGGTAGTACATTTGCTCCACGAAGCAGAATATGGGCGACTGTGCAAAGGCAATTGTCTTCAGCCCTGCCACTTAGTCTGCTCCTCAAAGACTTGCTGTGATTTTACCGCCTCCAGCACCCTTCCTACTTGTTCTTGTTTTCTTTCACCTTGCTTCAAACAAAGTCAATGGTGGGACTTCGTAAGAGATGGTCACTGTACCATAAACAATGCGTTTAGTCCTGAGAAGATTCAGATAGTGGGAGTAACTGGAAGAAGGTGCCTGGTTTGGGGTTGGAGTCCACTTGGGGGCTCGCACCTTCCGTTGAGTGATTGTTAGGCCAACTACAACAACTAAAGCACAGAAGATGAAGGGATGGGGCGGAGGTGTGGGGTCTTGAAAGCATACGGAGAACCAAGGTTTGTGGAAGTTTAAATGATTTGTAATCCAGTGGTAGTCTCTGTATGGGCCAGTCTACTGCTTTTGTGCTGAATTGTTTTACACATCTGTTATGCTGGCTGACCTCACATCTCCTTGCACTGATTCAGGGAAACCCCTTCCATTACTTCCATTTTCCCCAACATCCATCCTGAGTTAATTAGCCATGACCAGACTCACTTTATCAGGTATGGTGCTCATTACTTATTATGTTCATTCCAGTATAGATTACACTCTCACAGCAAAATGTTTGGCCGTGATGCTTAATGAGAAGCTGAGTCAATAAGAAACGCTACTACCACATGACAGCAGTGCCCACCACTGACAAAGCGAGCGTTCCAGGCCAGCAAATGGTATTGAGAATGATAGCAATATCTTCTCTCTGTAAATATGCCTCTGAATAATGAGACAGTAAAGCTGACTTCTTTCTATTGAAAACAGTAGTTGTGCTGATGGAGTTCATGAGGAAGCATAATTCCTTGAGCAAGTCATTTACATGCTGCCATATTTTGACTAGATCAGCTGCCCAGGCTTTATGCTGCGTCCTTCCATCGCTTCTCATTGGGATGTGTTCCATGATGTTTCCCAGACCTGCACACACACACACACACACACACACACACACACGTTTTCTGAACCGCTTGTCCCATGTGGGGTCGCGGGGAACCGGAGCCTAACCCGGCGACTCAGGACGTAAGGCTGGAGGGGGAGGGGACACACCCAGGATGGGACACCAGTCCATCGCAAGGCACCCCAAGCGGGACTTGAACCCCAGACCCACTGGAGAGTAGGACCCGGCCAATCCACTGCGCCACCGCACCCCCCCTCCCAGACCTGCATTATGTACCATTTCTGAAAAGACCACTGCTCCTCACCGCCTTCTCCATCATCCTTCTATATTTCATCTATGACCAGAACGCCACTCAAACACATTTAACCTCATACGCTGCAGATGTGATTACCGATCCATGTTTGCTTTAACCTCTTGTACCAGCTGCTTTGCTTCTTGTTGTAACGGATTGTTATTTGAAGCACGGTGAGAGAAAAAAAGATCAAAAACACATGTTAACCATAGAACTTTTGGGGTGGCCACAGTCTACGGTAAACTCCTGGTAAACCTGATAGTTTTATGGTTAAAGATTTTTTAATGTTACTGGCAATCACACAAGTGAGAAAAGCAACAACTGTCATCTAAGTTGGTTCAGAATATGCACCTAATGTTTCGTGGTCTCTTTAAGAAAGAATATGGGTAAGTCAGCTTGTAATATCTCCCTTTCTCCTGTCTTATTTTTTTCAACTTTCTATAGCTTGTTGTTTTTAAAATACCTTTTAATTCAATATTTACTGAGTGGGTTCTGTATCAGTGGAGTGTGATTGCCTGCCAACACAATATGAACCACTTTGTATAATATTTTACTAGCAAAATTTTAATTTTTACAGTTTTTTTACTCAGGAAATGTACTAAACAACTGTAACCCAATAAATCTTTAGACTCTTATTGGATTGACAAATCTACTTAGTAAAAATAGATGAAAAAAATTCTGCCCATCAGATGCATCCAGTGCACAGAGATTGTGATGGAATAATGTTAGATAATACGAACAGAGGGTCATACTCCAAAATTCAAATATCTTTATGTACTTATATCTGAGGTTACAGATACTATACAATTTCCTTTGACTGAATTTACTAAATAATTTCTTTTAATAAGTGCATGTCAACTTCTTTTTGGTAAAATAATTGAAATTGTAAAAAAAAAAAAGATGACTATTTTGCAAAGTAATTCAGAAATCAGTAAAGAATGGCCCAACAGTGATTTCTTAGATGCTCATTTCATCAGTTGTTATTTTTCCACGCCTATGGCTACATAGAACAATCTGCAGACAAAAAAAATGCAAAGCCATAGTTTATCTGCCATGTGTGCCTACTGTCTTAGTATTTGTCTTAAATTAAATTAATGTCACTCATTTCTCCAAATGGTGACATTATCGAAAGAGATGCACGATTTTAAGTAAGGACGAAGGAGTAATAGTATGAAAGGCTGTAAGCATTGCTTGTTGTGACAAAATGTTGCAGTTTGATAGTAATATTACACCGTATTTCTTATGTTGTTTCTTAATTTAACCCGTTTCATTCCCCTTCTTTGCAGGTACAAGGAGATCTGTGTTTTCTCATCCTGTGTGTGTCTCCTGCTAAAACAGATGTGTGTTCTCTGTTGATTGTCGCAGGTTTAGCCCCTATGAGTGGTATAACCCCCATCCGTGCAACCCCGACTCTGATGTGGTGGAAAACAATTTCACGTTGCTAAATAGTTTCTGGTTCGGAGTTGGAGCTCTCATGCAGCAAGGTAGACGCCTCAGCCCTTTCTCCTGCCATGGTCCAACTAACCACTCTTTTGCTGGGGTAAAAGAGATTTAAACGGGCCAAGACTAATGCCTGGGGAGCCTCTGTGCATTTGGGAACCTACAGAGCCACATCACTAAGGTACCCAGAGAAGGGTTGGGGAAAACTGCTGCAGGTGCACCTGTGTAATATGGGTCACAGCAGGCCTTCTATAGTGTAATTCACTGCATAACAGCCCCATAGGTGCCCTGCTATAGGGATACTATCTATAACAGGCCCACCTTTGTTCAGGCAGGGAAGTCAGTGAAGAACATTGTGTCCCTGATCCCATTGGAATGGTTTGTTTTCACATCGTCTTAGCTCACCTGGAGCTCTACATTTATGGAAAAATACATCCGACTGACCCAAGGTGTAATAATTGAATTTATTTTAGTCCATGTCTTTTCTCAGCCTCAGGGACCCATGTATAAAGAGATAATGTATGATATGGGCAGAATGGCAGTTTTACCTCTTATTTCTTTACAGTTTTTCACTTGCCTGTGGTGTTTATTTTTCTTCCCATAAAAGTAGCTGTTTCAGAATGTGGCATAGCAGGTGCACAATGCAGGTAGAAAAATGCAGATGAAGACTGGGTGATGTGAGCAAAAGGAGGCGGAACTAAGGCAGGAAACCACTGGCATGTCTGCAGAGAGGTTCCTCTTGCATATGGTCTGTCATCCCCCAGAGAAAAAGTGGGTGGTGGTGTTTGGAAGTGACGTTACCTTGGGTACATGACAGTCAGCCCCAACCAGGTTTCATCCGGCTTGCTGATGCTGATGTGATCACTCGTGGGACCCAGGGAGAAATGGGCAGGCTTCTTGTTCCCTCAGACAAGGCATCCTGTAATTTTTTTTATCTGCTGTTTCATTTGCACGTATGGTTTTGCACCAGTGAAGCATCCGTTCTGCTGGACATCATGGATAATAACTCTTTGTTGGGTCCTATCTAACAATGTGCCTGAACAGATGATGGAGGGAACAAGTCCATCATTTTTTCCCAGGTTTTATTTCTCCATTTTAACCTCCATAGCAGAAGGCCAGAGCTGCACCTACCTCTCATGTCCCTTTCCTGTGCTTTATAGAGGGGCTAAGGAAATCATACTGAGAGCTACTCAAACAAAGATAGAATTTGTGAGCTCATTGGCAGACTCCCTCTCAGCTTTATATAGCCTCTTCATCTTCCCCATAGCCATTTACAAACTGTGACAGCACTAAAGACGGGAAATTATAGGAACTTCTCTTCATGTTTCCAGCCCTCACATGTCCTCATTACTGCAGTAAAAAAAAGTACAAGAAATGCAACAAAGTTGTCTATATAGTTTGTAATAAATGGTCCTGAAGAAACAAGTGAGATGTTTATTACAATCAGCAATAAAACTCTAATGAGTTCCAAGACCGTTATCCAGTTTTTAAAAATAACTACACTTTTAGTACTCTGTAAATAAAAGGCTTCTCATGGTAAAGTTTAGACGTGATCTTGACATGTTTTACATCCTGTCTCCTGTATTGTAACAGCAAATCAAGTTGCTGACAATTTTGGCATCAGCATGAAGACAAAAGTGAACTTTGTAATCAAAAAGAAAGGAAAAAACTAGATAATTTTAGAACTGAGCAACAGTGCTCAGAGCAAAAAGACAGTTCTGAAGTGTTACTTAGATGTCATATTACTTTGTGTGGTTGAAGGCATGTGTATTATATAAAAAAGGTAATAATGTGAAGAGAGTTCCATAAATATCAGAGACCTCAGTCACACACAGAAAGATTCTCTGTAAATCTCTCTTGAAAATTCCAGACTAAAATTAATTCAAGAGAGCACGTTTTTAAATTCACTGTAAAATGAGTGGGTGAGCTGTTTCATTTATTTATAATTTTTCTCCTTAAGCCTGCAGCATGCAGTTACTTAAATCAAGCCTCTGATGTACAGCATATTTAAATTTACCCTAGTTAGCCATGCCCTGCCCCTCTGTGCAAGGGGTTTAAACCCAACCTTGTCCTAAATACCTTGTATAGGGTAGAATCTGTGGGTTAACGTTTTTCCTCTGCTGTCCCACCATCACCAGGATCTGAGCTCATGCCCAAAGCTCTCTCCACTCGGATAGTTGGGGGCATCTGGTGGTTTTTCACGCTCATCATCATCTCTTCCTACACCGCTAACCTCGCAGCCTTCCTCACCGTGGAGCGCATGGAGTCACCCATCGACTCTGCCGACGACCTGGCCAAGCAAACCAAGATTGAGTATGGGACGGTGGAGGATGGCTCCACCATGACCTTCTTCAAGGTTCTGAAATGCATATTCAGCCCTTTCGAGTTTTTTCGTGTTCATCCGCTTTTATTTGAGTAAGCTAATGAAGTAATAAAATAATCTGAATCCAGCATATTCACATTTATTAAAACCCAACACGGGCTAAACACAAGAAAGACTTCTTTCCACTTCGTAACTAAAAACCCCAGGCTAACATACTAATCTGGATATTTATGAACTGGCACAAAATAATTTCACAACTTAGTTGTATAGTATGAGCTTATTATTTATCGTTCAGTATGTAGAGAAAAATGAAGCTGAAAGAAGAATCTGTTAAAATTAAGCACGCTTAACGCATTAGGACACCATCAGTTTGTCACATCTCAGTTTCACAGTATTTAGCTCTCATGTTTTTAATTAAGATCTTTATACTAGTGTGTTAGCCCTTGAGTAGGTAAAGTGTACAAATTAGCCTACACACACACACACGGTCTGAAACTGATTGTCCCAAGTGGGGTCGTGGTGAGCCGGAGCCTAACCTGGCTACACAGGGCTCAAGGCTGAAGGGGGGAGGGAACACACCCAGGACGGGACACCAGTCTATCACAAGGCAGGACTCAAACTCCAGACCCACCAGAGAGCAGGACCCAGTCAAACCCGCTGCGCCACCACACCCACGCAATAGGCCTATACATTAACAAAATTTATTTTACCCGGTGTTTTCAAAGAACTGTTGAAGGAACAGGCTCCAGTGCTAGTGAGAATGAATGTTCGGAATATTTCTCACATTTTGTCGAATAGCAGTCATGTTTCAGTGGGTTGTTTTAAATTATAGTGCTTTAATCAAAACGACTCCACCGAACGGCTGAGGGATTCGTCGCTTTTAGCAAAGCGTTGCTGCAGTGGACTGCTGTGGAGAGACTGCTTTGACAGTGCTCAACACTAAGTCGGTATTTTATTGTCCTTCTATTTCAAAGTACAGAATTGACAGTTGGAGGAACACGACTTGAGGAGTTGTTAAGGTGAAGGTTGTTTCCTAATGACTTCTTTGAAAAGCTTAACAACACCGTAGCTTAGCCTGTTTAGCTCACTTAATAAAGTGAGGCCCAGAACTGGATTCAGAGGGAAAAAACATGAAATCATTGCGTGCAACTTGGGTCTCATTCATCACTGCCACGCCGAAATGATGAACTTACTACTGGAACTGTTTGTGCGCTAGCACCGCATGCTAGGCTACAGTAGCTATGTTCTGTGGAGGAGAATGCCTGTTGCGTAAGAGGACATGGCGGAAGGTCTGCGTGAAGAAGGTAAAGAGAAGTCCCAAAAGAGCTGTCTGAATGTGTACTGCGTTCATTCATGTGTTACCTGTGGAAGATGCTGCAGTGCTACCATGAGCACTCAGCCGAGACAAAGAAAGAAGCAGTTCCAAGCAGACAGATGGGTGTCAAAGAGCACAGCTACTGCTCGAATCAAGGCCAGATATTTCGCTCTGTTATGGTTTCCAAGAGCTTCATATTTTTTGCATTTCAGGTTTTTGCGTTTTGGTTTTTGCTCTAACTTTGCTTTAATGAAGTAAACAGAAGGAACCATGTCACTCTTTAAATTCTCCATGAATTTAAATCTGGTAAAATTTGGTTTATGTTCCTTCTTTACAAAGATTATAATTACATGATAAAATAATACCCTTACCCATTCGTGATGTATATAACCATTTTTAATTAGGTATATTTCTGTTTTTTTTTTTTAGTTTTCTCTGTAACAATTTTAATATGCTGTTATTTTATTTTTTTTACTGAATATCTATCAAATAGCTTTTAATACTCACAAACATAGTAGGACCTATTGGTGATTACCAATGGAGATAGTGTAATATATTTAAAAAGAAGCTCTGAATAATTTGTTTATGAGTAATTTGTTAGAGGTGTATTATACTACAAGTTTTTGCTTGTAGGATTTTTCTGCTAGGAGATACCAAGTTGTTTTGATTGAAAAAAGAGACACTACTATAACTCTGCTGCAGGGTAATTATGTTCCTCTTCACCATGCTTCCGTTCTTGCCACTTCTTCCTTCTTATGTTCAGAAAACAAAGATATCAACGTACGAAAAGATGTGGGAGTTCATGAGCAGCCGGAGGCACTCGGTAATGGTGAAGAGCGTAGAGGAGGGCATCCAGCGGGTGCTCACATCCGACTATGCCTTCCTCATGGAGTCCACAGCCATCGAGTACGTCACACAGCGCAACTGCAACCTGACGCAGGTCGGCGGCCTCATCGACTCCAAGGCCTATGGCGTGGCCACTCCTATGGGTATGATTAATAGAACCCGCCGGCATAGCTTTTAGTAACTTTCCCTTTTTTTGCTCATCTTGTATTAGAATAAGTGAAATATTTTGCTGCGGCCGTACAGTTGAATTAGTAGTGTCCAGTGTTCGACCTTCTTAACACCTAAACGGTATGGTGTTTTTCAACAACCGATGCTTTGAGGCATGAAGATATTCCACAGGGCTCTTCAGTGATAATACTGTTTTTCCTACTGTACTAATGTACCTTTGTTGGATAACCATTTGTGAATGCTTATGTAGTGCTTATGAATGCATAATTAACAGATTAAATTTATGGGGCAATAATGCAGATAACCTGTGCTAATTGTATAATAACTCACAATGTTCATTAAAATTTAAATAAGTCAATGTTTACATGTGGACAAGGCTCTTCCAGCACTGATGCCTCATTCACCCCCCAGTAGGACACATCGCAATATATATTGTTCGTTGATATAATGAGAGAAATATGTGTGTGTGTACACACACATATGTTTTCCTTGACAGCCTGCTGACCTGAACAGAAAGTTTCATTTGCTTCGAAGATTTGCCAAAGCCATTGACAGGTGTCTGTTGGCAAACCACATCCTTTAGGGCATTTTGATAGTGACATGGGAATGCACACACATCTATCATGTTAAGATCTTTCCTGTTCCGCACTTTTGTAAGACAAAACTAACCCAGAGCCAAAAGCCAAAACCAGTCACTTTTATCAAACATCAGCATCCTTTTGACAGCTCCTTCCATCGCGCTCACGTTTCCATTCCCCGCGGTTGCATCCCTCGTGAGCCGTTTCAACACATGTCTCTGACACAAGGACTACTGATCACTCGAGGCCCTTTTTGGCTGAGTTGCTTTCAGGCGGTTTGCGAAATAGCTTAAACTGTGTTAGGGTGCCTGTTTGGTTCAAGGCGAAACAGTCACACAGTTCAGGGATAATAGAAAGCTAAATCTCTCGCTGGGCTGAAAAATGCGCCTTTTGTGGCAAGACTATTAATGCACCTCATTTAAATATTCATGCGAAGAGGCAGCGCAGCGGGGAATCAGTCAGTATTACTCTCCTTTGATCTGATCGGATCTACCGCTGTGGATTTATGCACAGGGTTTAGCACTTTTTCTTAATTTGTGGATTTCACCCATCCGTTGTACGTGCCAGCGCTGAGAGTAAGACGCTTGGTAATTGGGACCAGTAAGGCAAGGTACGGATGACAGGATGTCAGCGCACACTTCTTCATTACAGTGCTTTTGTTCTGCTCATAATTAAGAAGCCAAGTGGGAAGGGGGTTTATAATAGTTTGTAACGGCACATCAAATCATTACACATGGGCCTTGTGGAACAAGGGAGAAGCTTACAGGCTGTTGTTTGCTGCTCTGTATTTTCATTCTCAAAATGTTAAATGGTGTGGTTTGTGTGTAACATTGTAACTACTAGTCAAATTCCTTCACCTATTTAAATCTTTTCTGGCTTTTTGCCAGCAACCATTTGGGGTGATTTTTACACAGTTCTGCATGATACAAGACTTCATATTCCCTGTACTCTTATCCAACACACACACACACACTCACCGTACTTTTCCCACAGGCTCTCCATACCGAGACAAGATCACCATCGCCATCCTGCAGCTTCAGGAGGAAGGCAAGCTGCACATGATGAAGGAGAAGTGGTGGCGGGGCAATGGCTGCCCAGAAGAGGAGAGCAAGGAGGCGAGTGCACTTGGTGTGCAAAACATCGGAGGCATCTTCATTGTGCTGGCTGCTGGTCTGGTGCTCTCTGTGTTTGTAGCGGTGGGAGAGGTCCTCTACAAGTCCAGACAAAATGCTCAGCTGGAAAAGGTGAAGGACATTTCAGTACTGCTCTCATTGCAACTTGAAGAGCTAAGGTGTCTGAAACAGCTTACCAAGAATCTTATGTGAATACATCAAAAAGTCATAAATATTCATTAATAAATTCATATTTGTCACAGGTGCTAAATCGGGATTTGAAATACTCTTTTGTTCTTGGAATGAAGCAGTTCTTTTCTCTACTCCATGTAGCATTAACTTGTAGTGTATAAAAACTGACGAATTCTGTAACGGGCCTGCTTTTCAATAAATATCTCCTTTTTCTCTCCTCCACAGAGGTCCTTCTGCAGTGCCATGGTGGATGAACTGCGGGGGTCACTGAAATGCCAACGGCGGCTCAAGCAGAAGCCCCCAGCTCCGGTCCTGGTGAAAACGGAGGAAGTCATCAACATGCACACCTTCAACGACCGCAGGCTGCCCGGGAAGGAAACAATGGCGTAGGAGATGCCACCTCCCCCACAGCAGTGGGGAGGTGCAAAGGAGGACTGGGTGGCTGTTATTCCAGGCAGGTTGCTCAGGAGGAGATGGAAGAAATGTTTCCTGTGGAAATACTTGCGCTTAGGCAAAATCCAGCGTGTCACCTCAGTGCATTTGTTATCAATCACTGTAGAGGAATGTTGTGAATAACAGAGAGAGAAACAACCCTTGATGGAGCAGAGCACTCTGGGTACAGTGCCTATGTATTGGGACAGCCAGAATTTTTCTTAAAGTCTTTGGAGTAGAAAGTGGAGGTTTCAGCAACAACTTCCAAAGGCCTGCTGACTCTGAGAGCCGTCGAGAACACGCAGCCTCGCAAACTCATGCTCCAAGCAGAAATCCTGCAAACGCACTGCAACGGAACAAACGTCGCATAATAGTGATTTTGTTTTTTATAACACAAGAACGAACTATGTATTATTTCCTCCTAGATGTCGGAAAACGGAGCAACTGAGATGCATTTAAAGGCTGACGTTGTTTCTCAAAACAGTGAAATGTATTTGCAAAAGTTAGAAAATATGTTCCAAAAGCTGTGCGTTTGTGTTACTAGCTGTGTTTATCGCCACTAACATCATTCAGATATTGTGTGGACAGAGAGGATTATTTTAAACCTATTGTAACTGACATAATGTGCGTCTTTCTCTTTTCATGATTTCAGAAATTTTAAAATTCACCCGTCCAGTTCAGTGTCAGTCACCTGACCAAGTGGCTAATGTCTGATATCTTGAAGCTTTTAACATCTTGTTCCATGTTGCCTGAATGTAGACATTGGGGCAGTCCATTAACAGTCTAGAATGGTATTTATTGTTATTTATTGTTGAATTTATATTTTCACACCTGCTTTGTCCATGTACCTTTGTTCCTTGTATTTCTGCGTTTTACTTGGAGTCTTTTTTATTTTTTATTTTAGAACAGAATATTGTTTTATTATTTCAAGATGCAAGATTTGTATAAAAAAAGGTTTTTGTATAAAGACCAGTTTTCTAATACTTTTTATCAGCAAAACTGACCTACACGTGTGGGTCTGTAAATGACAGATTTGACCACCAACTCCCAAGGCCTGTATTGGCCTGTGGGGGTCAGTTGGTGGGTGGGTGTGGGGCTGGGTGACAAGCATGCCTGGTAGCACTGAAGCCAAGGTATAGTATTTTTATTGTGTAAAGGAACCATATCTGCTCTATTTTTACAGCAGGGAATATATAGAAATAAAGGCATTTAAATCAAGCTTCAGATGACCTACCAATATTGCTTATCATTCTTCACCACTGATTAAAAAAGTATTGTTAGTGTTCAAATGTGAAAAAAAGTGTTTCAATGGTTTAACAATAGGGAAAAAAAAATGTAAAAAATTAATTTGATCAAGAGGTTATAAAATGGTACAGAGATTTCAAGAATAAACCAGTATTAAAATCTATTCTTTCTGCATTCTTTGACTTGCTTCTTGGGATTGACAGTTTTAACCCCGGAAGGCTGGAACAATCGAACAGGCTTTTTCACTCTTTATATACCCACTGGCTCTGTAAGAACAAGGGGAAGTAATATGGTTCAATCAAGGCATTGACAGTTCAGTCAAGTGATTCAGAGCCTAGCTGGAGCCTAAGTTTATCATGCTGAATTATGGAGAGTCGTCCCACTACTGTACCTGACACGTTTGCTTGAGTTTTCTTCTGGATCTGTCATCACCCCTGCTGGCTTAATGTGAATTGACCTCTACATGTTACCATGGAAACAAAAATCGTAGCTTGCCAGTATTGTTCCTGCTGCCAAAGCCTGCGATGTTCAAAAAGAAAAATAGAAATTCCTAGATTAGAAATACACAGCAGGGCAGCAAAATAATTAAAACACACTCTTTATATTAATCCCATGTGTGTTTCTGTGATATTGCTTGACCTCCCCATGAATAAAATGTAATCACAGTACACTCAGTATATTGACTCTACACTAGTCTAGGAAAAGTGGTTGAAGTGCATTTGCACCATAAGAAAAAATATGTTCATTTGATCCTCTCTGACAGACATCTAGTGCTGAAAATTAATACTACAAAATACAAGAACAATTATAGTAATTATTTACTTGAAATAATAATCAATTACTTATTCTTCGGGAGAAAAAAGCTTTACTTCAGGTTATGATTACAGATTCCCAAACACAATAAAAATGAAAGCGAACCCTCAGCTAAAGCATTTAGTTTAAAATTGTTAGAAGAAGGGCATTTATTTCATCAGTCAGCTGGAAGTAAAACAAAATCACTTACACATTAACCTGCCAACCAAAAGGACAGTTCCTATTATACTGATTAAACAGAACAGCTGTTCAGTTCATTTGTTGCTCTGCCACTCTACTATTAATGAAGAAACAATATAATTTAAAATACTTGTTTATGACTTCTGATTGAACAGAGTAAGGTTTATGATCATTGCCATGTGCACTGAAAAATCAATATAAATAAACTGAAGATGTAACCAATTGATCACCTTTAATTAGAAGAAACAAACCTACTGAAATGTGCTGCTTTGAAGTCAGTAGTATCATTGAATGAAGAGAAATAAAACTCAAGAGCATCATAGTACAGACACTATGGAAATCTTAATACAGACTCAGCCAAGCAAAACAAAACCAGTACCATGTATTTTTGAGTCTACACGCCGTTATTCTGTGATGGTACCAGTGTTGGAGACAAGCATGGATAAGTGGTGAAGACAGATGAGGGAAATTTTTGTACCACATTTGAAAAAAAATTGTGCACTGTGCATGAGAGTTATGTACCTAAGCTTTGGGAAAAAAAAAAGACATGAATATGAATTAGTTCTCAAGATGTTTTTAACTCGTACCATTTTATGACACTGAGAAGAAATACCATTAGTGTAAATAATATGCAAATTTAACATCTTAGTTCTTCCAGCTTAATTTGAAGCCAAAGGGTAAGATAATGAAGTATTATATATTTTCACAGAGTGAAGTTTCGCCTACAAATGCTGTGAAAAAGGTTTAAAAAACGTAACTTTTAAAAAGTTGAATGTGTTTTAATCTCACCGTTGGTTTCCTCTGTTTCCTCACAATTGGCAATGGTTCTTCTCCTCTTGTATGTCCCCAACAGTCCAGAATATTTTGCCATTGCTTGTGAGCTTCATGAAACTGCTTTTATTTGTATTTTTGTTTCTGAAATAAAACCATAGCCCCCATGTTCTCTAGAAACAATGTAAGGGTTACTATGTATTTAAACATTTACACAGCAGTCCTACATTCAGTGTGGCAAACGAAATCAAAGAAGTTTTCAAAGACCTCTAAACAAGAAAAATACTGGACATCTCAAGAGTAACCTGTATTTTACAGCACAAACGAATTGCTTTACCTCCAGTCTATTTATGCCAGGTCTGAAATGGATCACATAATGTCATAATAATCCCATAATGAGGAGCCATTTTAATCTTTACTGATGTAATAGGCAAATGATGCTCTGAACTTCATGGATATTTTCCATTCTATAGTAGATACTGGGCTTTTTAATTCCACCTTATCACTCTCCCACTCAGCCATGTTCTGCAATGCTTATTCCATTCAAGCTGTTGATGATATCCCTCTGTTCTGGATAATACGATAATTATGGCTATAATGTCTGCTTGAAAAAGAACTGCAGAAATCACGTATACCTAGCAGACCCGTGAAGAATGACTTTACACAAAATCCCACTGCGGATTTTGCATTTGCAAAATAAATTCTGTGCCACAAGTATCTGAACTCATAGGTAAGATTAGAGTTTAATATAGATTTTGTGTTACCTATTGATTCAGAGCAACTATACACTACATAAAGATATGACCACCTTCATCTTACCAGAGGATTTAATTTTGAGCTTTTCTGAGTGGAACCAACAAATAAATAAAATGATATTACTTTTCTATTGAAATTTCCTTCTGGGCAGTTTAGTGTCGTAGCAGGTAGCACTGGTATTTCAGAGCTCCTGGGCTGTGGGTTCAGGTGTGAGTTTAAAACTGGTTCACGGTGTATGTTCTCTCTGTGTTTGCATGAGTGCCCTCCCTCAATCCTGTCCAGGGGTATCCTGTCATGAGGCTCCAAGATAGGTTTAGGATCACCACAACCCCTGCACTGGACAAGCTGTTATTGATCATTAATGGGTGTAATTTCTTAAGGGAAAAAAGATAGAAAAATGGATTTTGATGACTTCTCTGTCTAATGAATTATAACATCAAGCTTCTTATGTTTCCTTTTGTTTCCTGATGCCCTACAGGGTTCATCTCATTCTTGCCATGAACTTTGACACTCCTGAGGTCAGTGCATTGCAGTGCACTGCAGTGTCTTTGCACCATGTCTTACCCAAGGTACCTGGCACACCCACAAGCCTTCAGGATGGTGGCAGATGGCAAACTCTGCAAGCCCTTATTAGGGTGAGGCAATGAAAACATGTCAGCTGCAGTGTCTTCCCTACAATTTTGCTGACATGCAGTTAGCAGCATGGTATCGTACTCTCCTCTGATACTGAGAGCACACATTTATCTTCCAAAAACCACACATTTCTTAACAATAGCTAAATATGAAGCTCTACATTACTTACCAGTTTCTATTTTGGGTTCCATTTATAGTTTGTAGAACTTGTGCATGGTTAATATTTCATTTTAATATTTTGTTACTATCAAAAGGGCACATAGGTACAATCCAGTCACTCACTTACTACATACACTCCCAAAATAAACGCCAAACTCGACAGAAAAGCACTTAACAGCCAACCCTCTTAACACAGATTATTCTCTGTAGCTCGGCTGTTTGAAGTAATATTATGCAACGACTGTATTACCATGAAGCAAAATACGTCTTTTATTGAAACACACACACATTGTCTGAACCGCTTGTCCCATACAGGGTTGCGGGGAACCAGAGCCTAGCCTGGCAACACAGGGTGTAAGGCTGGAGGGGGAGGGGACACACCCAGGATAGGACACCAGTCCGTTGCAAGGCACCCCAAGCGGGACTCGAGCCCCAGACCCACCGGAGAGCAGGACCTGGTCCAACCCACTGCACCACCACACCCCTACCTTGTTCAAACACCTGGTATTAAAAAAGTTTTCAACATTGTTTTGGAGTGGCTGGCATGAGCGAAAAAATGTGACACTAAATGGTGACACAACCCTCTGATACCGCAATTTTAATCTAATTCCTGAAATGAACTAATCAGATCCACTGCATTGGATTGGTTTTCCTCAGTAGAGTGTTAAATAAATGTTTACTTCATTGGTGCACCTGTATCAAAATGCCAGATTACCATGGGAGAGGATGTGAGCTGACTGCCTGGGCTGTGTGATAATGGCACCGCTATGCAGGTGGCCAAACAGGTGCTTTGGAAAGACTCCAGGCTCCACATCGGTCACCAGTTGCTTTTATAAAGACTCAAATGTTTGCTTTCAGTGCATCTCACAGCACCTGATGTTTCCTGCTCTCTGTCTGAGTATTTATTGTTTTGTGTTTGCCCGATGTTCTGATTTTTGAAAGATGCCCCTGTTTTTCTTTGCTGCGTGTAAATCAAAATATCTCTGCAATGGAAATGGGGTCTTCCAGCTGCTGGCTTCTGCTTATTAACTCTGATGCTCCTTCTTCTTTGTGCTTTTTTTGTTTGTTTGTTTGGATGGCCCAGCTGTAGAAGAAATTACACTTTGGACGGCAGAACGGGCTCTATTGCCGTCCAGCAAATATGCTGAGTGAAAGTCCTACTTCTTGACAGCCCATTGCAAGTTTTGGCATTACTTTGTTTTATCAGAGTTTAACACTCAAAACAGCAGGTGAGGCAATTTTCTATCCAATTAATATTTAGAATTAAGCAATTAAGACCTCAGGAAGCCTGAAACCCTGCCCCTTCTTCATGGGCTTTGATCCCCTGTGTCTGGTGGAGTGCATCTCACTCCCCTGCCACTTGATTAATGGGTCCGTTTTAAAAGTGTGGGTCCCTCCCCATTGTCTCCCATGGGGATGCAACTGATTAATGAATCTTTTGTAAAGACCATTTGTGCAGATGACTTTCTGCACCAATCTGTGTTTGGTTTGCAATGTTTTTTTTTTTCTTTTTTTTTTTTGTGCACAACATTCATTAGGCAGAATTTTGTTGAAATCCAGTAAAAAAATATGTCTGAAACTCTCTAATTTTGGAAACCTGTGTTTATAGTTTATTTCTACCCATTTTCCACTCTCGTTCATTATGCCACACAAAATCCTTTGGAGACAAAATATTTTAAAATAATAAGACTCCAATTAACTGTAGTATTATGCAGTTTTGTGCAGAGTCATTTTGTTTTTTGATTTTCCATTTAATTGTCAGAACAATTTTTTTTGCAGAAGAGACAATAAATTAACTAAGGTTCTACGTTAAATTATGTCTTATTCCCTGCCACACTTCTATTTACAGGACAGCTGATTAAATTCAGTCATCAATACGTGGCAGGCAGTGTACTTCATATCTACATTGCTTTTTCATGTAATTATTTTAATCACATCAAATGCATTCCAAAATGTCTACTGACAGCTTTTATTATAACTGGGAATTTCAACAGCCTATTATGATCTGAGAGCCAATTCAGCTCATGGGGAAAGGGTTACCATTTTATAATGTTTTTTTCTAGAATTTACTTAGATACTCCCACCTCGGTGCTCATGTTTTTACTATTATTGCTCCTACTGCCACTGCTACTTTTTTGCATCCTTTCTTAAATGGATGGCACTGCTGAGGCTCATTAAACTTGCTGAGGGTGGCTGCTGAGTGCAGCAGTGTAAAGATGACTGGTAAAAGGGTGTAGTTTTGCTGAAGTTTAATTCAGCAGAATGTAAGTTCTCAGGGTTGAACCATCAGAAGGGCTTCTCAGTTGTCTGGGGAACAGAAATACTGCTCTCCAAGGACAAACCACAGGGCCTTTGTGTGAGCCTGGATTGCTGCCATGACAGCATCAGTGAGGACGCGGGGGACGGAAAGTTCCAGACGGACAAGGACATCCAATGGCTAATTCCCCTCTTATTACCATATCAATTATGTGCGGAGCCTGGAATGTTATTGAGCTCGTAAACGCACCCGTTTTTCCTCAGCTTTTGAAATACAATGAAAAAACTTGTTTGACTAAAGGCATGATAAAGAATGATAAACCTGTGTATCCTTGACCCGAACTGTCTTGCTAACGCACAAATATACCGCAAGTCCGCACACATTCTGTCCATTTTGATTTTTGGTGAATATTACCTTAGCAGGATGTCGTACACTTGTGCACAGGTCTGTGTTGCTCATATTTAGTAAATAAATGTATTTACCTGCATTTTTTTTGTTGAAGCAGCTGAATGTATTACAGTGACACCCATATTGGACTCAGACCCATGGCTTTCACAGCCAGATGCCAGACAAAAGGCGAGTCTGTCACAATGTCACAGCTTGCTGGCAACATGATGTCAGGGAGAAGCAGGAGAAAGATATATGGAGCTATTAATCAAATCCATGACAGGTGGGTATATTCCAGAAATGCACAAGAGATGAAGAAGCATCTGCAACTGCAGTGTAGCTCGTCAGTATTAAAAAATACACAAGACCCTTGTGAATGTGTCCCAGTACAATCTTAATCCCAATAATAATGATACAATCATTACTTCATAACATCTTCATTTTGGAAAATTGCAGGTTTTAAAGAATAATATTGTTATATATGCCTGAAATAAAATTCAAGTTTGGATGTTCCCCTTTCAGTTTTCACCCTGTTAATCTGCAGTATGATTGAGCTAAAATGTTGATTTTGTGATCATTATGAATAGACTTTAAAAAACGCACAGAATCCTCTCCTTCAGTGTGTCATTAATTAAGGAACATCTGGATGGAAAATGTGGCAGAGGTTGATTAGCTTTCTAATGGGACCAGTTTGAATAATTGGAAATAATTCAGTGTGATTCCTGTTATCAAAACTAAAAGTGTCCCAACAAAACCATTAGGAGCTGAGTTGTGATTCTGCAAACAGACCTTTTATCAGAACCTCCAAGCCTTTGAAGATGACTGACCTCTAATTATACTATACTGTCATTGGTAAAACCATGATATCAGTGATGGATGATACAGGCTTTTACCAACAGACACAGGACATTCTTTCCAGATGTCCTAAACGCTCAAGTAAAATACAAACAATGGGGGACAGAAGTGTCTTTGCCCTCTGTCATTCCTTGCCGTGAAAATGAACTTTGATGCTAAATGCTGTCTTATCTATTATTACAAAATTTGGGAAATCAGCTGCACTTAAAGGCTGAAATGTACTGAATTACAATGAAAAGATGTCACTTCTACCAGTCTATTTTCATTATTGTGAACCCTGTATGGTGCTTTTGAAACCAGCCATGATCATTAATGCTATCCACATCACAACATATGCAGTAAGTCATTGCCGTTATATACATTACTGTTCTTGTAGATTAAAGGTACAGCCTTGTCATTATAGTTTGATTTCAGTTTTACGTTAATTTTAGACCTTGGTTTATAAGTGGTTCATACTTCCTGCTGCATATATTTGCTTTGTTTGCCTTCAGTCCTGCATCCTGAAATGGGTGGTGTGCTCTCTTAGACACCCATCAGCCAGCAGCAGTGTATGCTGACACCCAACAAGTCATTTTAGCATATGTGATGAAAGAGGTTAGAAAAGTTCTTTACTTTATATGATGAGATATGAAGTATGTGTGATGTATGATTTGTGATTTATGTATTTCCTTGAAATACTATCAGAATTCAAGCTGTTCAGGTCTCTCAGATTGTGTGCTGGTAAGTCAACCAATTTGGACGCTTTACCCCAAGCAAAACAACCAGTTTTTGTCTAGGTCTCCAGTTTCTGAAATTTGTTGGCTGAGTACAATTTCATACATAAGTAGCTCCAGTGATAGGGTGTGCCAGACAAAAATTGCATGAAAGTATCCAACACAGCAAAGTGGTAAGATGCTTTCAAAATAATTACACTTCTGAAGCAATGCAAAGGTCATAACCATCATCTTTCTTTAAAGAACAGACAATACTTCTAGGCTGTAAAATTCATCACAGTGTAAACTTAGCTTGCTTGCTTTGTTTGTTTATTTGTTTGTTTGTTTGTTTGTTAAAAAGGGTAAATCAGAACTTCTGATTTTGCAGTTACCAAAACTGTCCATATGACAACATTGTAAACTGTTTCGGATTACAGTGTCTGCAAAAATGAATGAATGTTATAATGAATGTCAACAAGTGTTCATGAATATTTATACCATTCTGTAAAAATGTATTGTTATAGATCAAAATGAGCCTTAATCCTGAAATCAGATCAGTTGTAATATATTTCATATTCATGATCAGGCTGTTGTTAACATTGCATACAATTCATTTTAATAGTATATTGCTATTTTATCTGGTAACAGCAGGGCACTTCTATGACATATTGCTGTATAAGTGTCATACACAGCTACAATCTCTTCGCTCCCTATCTTTCATTCTCTGTCTCTTTCTCCTTGGCTCTCATTTTTTTACATTTGTTTCCACTGTCTGGCTTCTTAATTACATCTATAAATAACTTCTTGGAGATTAAATTAAATTAGTATGTGTCATGTCTCATCTTGGATCCACAGAACTACAGCAATTGTGCAGTCCTGGCTTTCAACATACCAGTACTGCTACCCCTGCTGCTCCCCCAGGGTCCACCAACGCTGACTTCCTGGATTATTTCAACTCAAAACTAGACCACACATGGCTTTGGACAGAAAGGAACAATCCTAGTTTCACTGCCACCTTTTGTGAAGCATCACAACCTGGGTGCTGTCTTGCATCATTCGAGCCTGCTGGTGAGCAGGACTTGGCCATGCTGATCATATCATCGAAATCCGTTGAAAGCCCCTTGGACTCCATACCGACGAAGCTTTTCAAATCTTCATGTTCTTTGGTTATCAAACCTATACTTAGCATAATTAATGTCTCTCTGTCATCTGGGGTGGTTTTGAATTCATTTAAATTTGCAATCCTCAAACTGTACCTCAAGAAACCAACCTCAGACCCTTCTGTTTTCAGTAACCTTTAACTAATTTCTGATCTCCCTTTTATTTCCAAAATCCTAGAAAAGGATTCCATAGATCAGTTCCTCTTATATCTAACCACAGATAAAGTGAAAATTTACAATCTGATTTTTGACTGTATCACAGAACTGAAACTGCTTTGATAAGAATCACCAGTGACAACCTCCTATCAGTTGATGTAAGCTTCCCAACAATCCTCATCCTCTTGGATTTCACTTCAGCCTTCAAAACCATCCACCACAGGCTCCTATTGCACAGGTTGGAGATGCACCTGGTACTGTGCTCAAGTGCTTTAACTCCTACATCACAAAAATATTTCAGTTCAGATATTTAACCAACAGCTCCTTGCTATCCTTGCTTTCTCTACTCCGATATGAAATACCTCACAGTTCTTTGCAGCTGCTGTTCCTCTATCATTGCACACGTTACCATTAGGTTATATTATCCAAAACACAATATTAATTTCCAGTCCTATGCTGATGGTACTCAGCTCTACCAATCGATCAAAGGTTCAGATACACTCGCTGCCAAGCACCCACCTGTCCTATTGTCTCCGTAACATTAAGGCCTGGAAGGGTGCCCACTACCTTACCTTGAACCCAGATAAAGAGATAATATAAGAGAAATCCTGAAGCCAAAAATTCCTATCAGCGAACTCGCTCAGTTGAATGTCAAGGACTTGTTCAGCATTGCATGATTTGCAAGGAATGCTGGAGTTCTCTTCAACCCAGAGCTGTCTTGCAAACCCTACATCGACTCAGTTCCAAAGATTTGCTTCCAGCACATCTCCAGATGAAAGTATTATCTCTTTGGATTGGACACCAAAAGGTGGTTCATGAAAATCTGTATTGTGCCATTCTTTTCTCTAAAGTACCACTTCTTGGAACTTTGTTCAACACTATGTGTCGCCCTGTGTGACTAACTGAAATATTTTGTATAGCCATTTTTATATTTATTCGAATGCATTGTTTACTGTTGACTGATGTTTCCACCTGTAATAGAGCTTTTTGCTTCCTGTGTTTGGCCTTATTACCACAGTATGTGAGAAAGCTGGCTTAGGTTTTTGGTTACATCTTAGAACTCTCATTTGGTGTGTGCTAAGGAGTCAGTTAAATAAATATCATACATGGAGAAACACACATTTCTATTTGCTGCTCAGTATAAAATGCATACAGCTTGTGTGCAATGTCTCAAAAGCCACATTCCCTCTGTCAAAGCCATTTGTTCTTTGGAAGATTTAACATAATCTGGAATCTACAACAGGGAGGTTTTTAAAAAAGCAAGTGGTATTTCAAGTGCTTTTCCTGCTTGCTTTTCCTCTGCTTGTCCAACAAGATTACTTTAGCTGATTAAGTAGAGCTTCGTTGAGCACACACACTCAGTAGAAACAATGATGAAATAATTGCGGGTAGCATTTTACAAGGCTTCTAATTTACACCTTCTATAAAGTCCTTCCTAAAATGTGGCACACATGACATTGCTTTATTTACCTACTTATTACATGCCTTTATCGGGGATAATATCATTATGCTTTCTGAAACCCTTTCATTCAACTTGTTTTTACTACAGTAATAAAATAAAGTACCTTGCTCAAGGACAAAGAGGCTCAGATGATACAGTATTTTAAGATGATAAGTGATACATTCCGTCATAAAGTACTGGAGTCATTGACATCAACTGAAACAACAGTTACAAGGTTGAACTTTATAGCTTCATACAGTGAGCATACAAATACAGTACATATGCTGTAATGTAGTAATATCTGGTGGGCTTATTTATAGTGGTGATATTTGGGTTTTCAAATGGATATCCTTGCTTGTATTTTACATAGTACATAAATGTATAGCGGTTGCAGAATAAACACTAATAGATTTTTATATTTTACTTTTTCGCTGGAAACACATTGCAGCACAAGAGGGGGTAACCAACACTTGTATCTGTTTACGATGCTTGCCAAACACATATACCTAGTTATAGCAACTGAAAACAAAGCAGCCAACACTGACAATTCTCCTATTTAAATCCTGACTTGACAGTGAAAAGTTGTTAACTAATGTGAAGAGAAAAAGAGTGATGAGAGACCACAGTTCTGAAATCTGAGTCTCTGCTATATGTTTGCCCTTTATTTTGCCTTTTCTGGTCCTGTACTCTTGAAAAAAATAATGCCTGCTACTGAGTTCAGCGAACCTGCATCCAGGAGTCGCCCTGTACAAGGAATTAGAAGAGTTTCAAATGCATGCCTGGCAGTACCTAGGATGTCACCCCCTGCACAGAAGTGCTAATGGAGCACTTATGCCCATTGGAGTGTAAGTAAAAGATTCTGGCTGACCAGTGTATGTCTCACAGTGGCACTATGCTCAGTTAACCCACAACTGCAGGCATAGTTACAGAGTATTTTTTCCAATGTGGTTCTCTTTCGCCCTAAATCGATATGTGTTGTCCAGTTGACCAGTAGGGGCACAGTTATTTACACTCTTCCACCCGCTCAAGTTTTGCTATTGAAAGGAATAAAATACTTCATCTTCCCACGTATTTAGCCTCAACTTGTCTTTTATGGGTAGCATAGAGTGTAAGTGGTGAGCAATGACAAAACAAACATGACAATAAAGTGGTTCCATGTTCCAGTTCTGAGTTACACTGTGTACTGGAGATGCAAGACATTGTGTTAACTAACATGGAACTACACTTGCTGAAGCCTTGACTAATTCAAAGACAGATCCTTTCTTTCACAGCAGCATATGTGCGTCAGTAGTCAGTGCTTATAGCTCAGGAAACCTGCTCTTCCCTCTGCACTTAGCAGCCCTGAGTCACTCATCATTGATCTGCTGGTTACATCAAACACTTTCACGCTCCATCCTTAGCTCATGGGCATCTTAATGCACCTCAGCACATCTTTCCTGCGTTCGTGGAAACCCTGCCTTTCTGTGATGCACTCACTTATTTCTCATCTGACCACCTACCACAATGAAATGTCATGGCTCACTGCATCGTTGCTTAGAGAAGATTCACCCTGAACCCCTACCAAAACACAGCATGACCCTGCACACAGCTAAGGCAGCAGGGATGCTGTAAACCAAACACCCTGCATCACAACAAATCAAAGAATATAAACATTGCCTTTATGATCTTGGCATTGTCTTGTAGAAGTAGGAAAATGATTGTGCAAGTCTTCAGTTTCTTCCAGAAACGCATAATAAAAGAAATGGGGCTGTGAATGGGCTGAGAGAAAGGGTTGTGGCCTTCACAATCTGTGGCCACAGATTGGGGTTGATTACCCAGCAAAAAACTAGTGAAGTGTTCAAAATTCTGTTCTCAGATCCTTGGAAAACTGCAAATGGGCTGTAACTATGCTGGAAATATGCACCGAAATGCTACCCAGAAGTCACTGCTTTCATCATATCATCTGGGGGATCTGGGAAGGTGGCGAAATATGAGAACATATGCACGGTGTCTGATGTAACCTGTTAAACAATATGTCAAGGCCCATCAGCTCCATGAACCCCTTTCAACGGCATTCATTTTAAATTTTGTTGAAACTGTTATTGAAGTAATCATCATATTGGCTGTAACTATTAACTTCATGGGTCTGAACATCATGGCACAAAATGGACATTTCAGTGTTATTTCCAATGCACTTAATCAAGCAACATCCAAGAAGCTGCACACAATACCAGTATTTGGTCCATTTAATTTTAATTAGATTTTATAAATCTAAACAAATATATTTATCACACTCCAGTGTTGTACTCAAGGATTACAGGCACACACACTGTCTGAAACCACTCATCACAAGCAGGGTCACAGCAAACAACACAACACAGGACACAAGGCTGGAGGGGGAGGAGGCACACCCCGGATGGGACACCAGTCCGTCGCAAGGCACCCCAAGCAGGACTCAAACCCCAGACCCACCAGAGAATAGGACCCGGCCAAACTCACTGCACCACCGCGCCCTCCTTACACTCAAGGTTCAGTTTAATTTTAAAAGACCTCTTAATTCAAATCTGAAAAATAAATCTAATAATCCAGCAATCACATTCAACGTCTACGTATTCAGATTCTTAACTGGTCAAAGGGTTTTTACACTGTACTCTTAGCTACAGCCTTGTTGTGCTCCAACGTTCCCGACTCATCTTCTAATTTTTTCAGTCTCTCACATGGTTTGTTGTCACCGTCAGTCTCACCATGAACAGGCACCAAGAAGGAATTTCCGAGTTTAAATTGCATCATTCGGTTAAAGACCCTATTCATGAAAACACTACTCTATGAATTTGTCTAGAAGTTATCGGGTATGAAGCAACACCATCTGGAAGTTTTCTGGTAAGAAAAAGTGGTGGAGACAGCAAGTTGATCAAGCATCTACAAAACAAATCGTTCTTGAAAACTACCATACAACTTGCAGAGGCAACATATAACCCACTATGGTAACGCACTCCAGTCCTCCTCTTCTCTTCTTCAGTCCACTGAAGTACCTAAGTGCTTTCTTGGTGCCCGTCTCCTCTCCAAGGACAGCCATGAATACAGAAGGTGTACCATTCTGTGCCATTTTTACTAACAGCTTGCCCCTATCAGAGCTGTGGTGGCCCAGAGCCTATCCTGGAAGCATAGCCATGAGGCAGGTTGCACCCTTCATAGGATAACCATCAGTCACACATGCACACACTCCAGGCAATTTAGAGTCAGCAGTTCACATGAAACTTTGAGTGTTAGGAAAGTGGAGCACCCAAGAGACCCATGTGATCACTGTATGCATTTGCTTAATGAAAAAGCAGTTGTCTGCTTGGTCAGGACCAAAAGACTGGCAATGGGCGCAATGTAACATTCCCAGACAATGAATTATGTTGTCCGAGCACAGGTGTTATGTTATCGAGCACTCTCATTAAACAGTGTATGATGGGCTCCTTCAACACCTACTAATCGCCGCTCTCAGCACTAAGTTAGCACTTCTGCTGCCTTGCTGTGATCGCTGCAGCTCATTGTGATGCAGCCAGCCTGCTTAGATAATCTTATCACTATGCTGCTGAACTAAGGAGGCAGTAAACCTGCAAATGATCTTTGCAAACATTCTTAAAAAAAACTGGGATTCCATATTATTTCAGTACCCTGTACACCCTATGCACCAAATATATCAAGACTCTGGATACTAAATTAGGCATAAGACTGTTAAAGCTTGAAACAGAGAACATTTCGACTTGCAGCAATTAAATTAATAAATAAATATGTACCTATATACATAAACAATACAATTCTGGATTTATATTTTAAGTTTAAACGTTTCGTTTTTGGAGTGTTTACAGCTGCTACAGGAATCTCAGAAATCTCCAATTAAAATTAATTGTTCAGCAAAAGACTTTGAACATAATAACATCCCTGAATCTTGAATTGTTGCGATTAATTATGGATTTATGCAATGCCATAATTAGCTTACTTCTGTTGTTGCAAGGAAGAGCAACAGTTATTGAATACTAATTGAGATGATTATTATGAAACAGTGGCTGGAAGACTCGTCCCCTTTTCTGCTTCACGGTGCTCCAATTGTGCTTTCAGTTAAAATGCCATCACCAGTGTCCTGAAATGTTCACAAATAAATCCCGTCTCTTCATCTGGGCTTGGGTTTTCTCTATATGCAAATGCATAGTAAAATGGGAGGAATTCGCTCACAGTTAATTAAACTCCGCCATTTAACAGTCTGTTGAAAAACAGGCGTAACTCTCAGTGCGTCTGTTTGTTTGTGTTTGTGAGGTGGTGAGAGAGTTGCGGTAAGACAAGTGTTGGAGAATCCATTTAATATTGTGACTTGAAACATCACGGATATGAATTATGAACACGATAATCAATTCAGCAATGCCATGAAGAGCAGAGGTAGAGTAAAAACCGGCACATCCTGCGCCCCTCCAGGACCAGCATCTGCCACGCCTGTGCACAGAACACACTCCCATTGTTCTTCGTGATGTATCAGAGCTTTTCAAAGCGGTGTGTACTTCCCAACAACTTCATTGTTTTCGTGTCCGTGGCTATGTCACTGTTCGGTGATTAATGTAATTATTTAAAGTGCGGCAAATTGAATCAACTGCATATTAAAGTCTATTCTATCTTAAATATTTTTTAATAAGGTGCAGGGTGAGGAAAGCTCAGGTTTATTCTTTGCAGTCTCTCTGGAGAAAGGGTATAATGGTGTAAATGTTCATGCACTGTAACTTTACGATCATCCCCAGATAAGCCTTCGCACAGCTGCTACTCCTGTACTGTATGTAAATGTTTGAGTACCTTATAAAAAATATATATATATTGTCGGAAGGTTATCAGGATTCATCTATCCTGCGTTTTATGCACCTACTAGGGCGATGAACATCAGTGCATCAAGTGGAAAGTAACAAACTAGGTTTACTTAAGAATCACACGTCTGCAGTTACGTCTCTTTCTCTTAATGCAATGCACAAATTGTATTTTCGCTGAGATGTACGTCGCTTTGGAGAAAAGCATCTGCTAAATGAATAAATGTAAATGTATAAACATATGATACACCCATTGCAGCAGCGCTGGAGTATATTTCAGTATAAATACTTATTTTACCTCTCTCTTTCCCTGTCTCTTATTGCCGTTTTACTATTCCCAGCTTACTATTTACTTACCACTTCATAAGGTGTGACAACATTGGGAACCATTAGGACAGCTGCCACCATTAAATGAGTAAATGAATAATTATGAGAAAAACTCGAATGTCGAAGGAGGTTTCTTCCTCTTGAAAGCCTTTGAGATACGGAGAAGACACATCGCTCCGTGCTGTCCTTGGCCTGTGCTGCAGGACTCAGAGACTGCCCAGTCCTGTGGCTGTTTCCCTAAAGACGTCCATCAACTTCTTCTCAGAAGAGGCTGACAGGGAAGACACTTCATCAGCAGCCAGCAGAGCTGTATTTCACCAGCCCTGGACCAAAATAATCATCACAAGAAACTCTTTTATATGGAAAACAACTGCACGAAGCGCTTCCAGGAGAGTCTCCAAGGAAATTGTTTACATCCAATTTAGGGAAAGGAGGAGAATAATATCTTTAAAACTGAAAAATAAGGAGTGATTACTTACTTAGTTCTTTCTAAAATATCTCATGTAATCTGATATTACGTTATTTAATTTCCACTGCAATTGTTCCGATTAACCTTGCAAGACCTTGAACCTGCTTCCTGCTCTTGCATAGGTTTTATGAGATTAACAACAGATACAGATTTTTCGGCTCTGCGTTCACCATCAAATTAAGCAAACAAGCAGAAGTACAAATTCCGTACAGAATACGGTA
Organism: Scleropages formosus; assembly: GCF_900964775.1. Lineage (NCBI taxonomy): Eukaryota > Metazoa > Chordata > Actinopteri > Osteoglossiformes > Osteoglossidae > Scleropages > Scleropages formosus. The sequence continues at coordinate 38,537,621 of NC_041806.1, read as the reverse complement.
TTTTGTAATCAATGGCACGTATTTTAAAGTCTCGCGATTGCTCGTACTTGACAAAAAAAAAAAGAAAATTTAATTGAAAGTTTAAAGGGTAACACTGGAAAATGTTTACAGCTGAGAGCTGGGAGCCGAAATGGCCTCGGGACATTCAGCGTGCCAGCAATCCTTGGAAACAAAGGTACAAGATCAGTGTTTTGTCCAGGAACAGCTGAACACACAATGCCAGATTGTGACAGCGCCGGTCTGTCCCAGTTAAGGTCAGGAGGAAAATCATTCATTCATTCTACTGTTAAGATAACACACATACTCAGCTCTCCCCTGTTTGTCTCCTACACATTTATTCTTTTAGCTGACACTTACAATGTTGTTACAATTATTTACCCCTTTGTACAGCTGGGTAATTTTACTGGAGTAATTTGGGGTGAGTACCTTGCTCAAGGGTAGTACAGCTGGTGAGACTCAAACCTGGAGCCTTTGGGTGCAAAGGGAGTAGCTCTAATCACTACACTACAAGTTCTCCCTATACATGTGCGTACATGTGTTACATTTGTGTTAAATTACAGATGTTTTACATTTCACTAGTACATCGCTTACTATGAATTACAGTATTGTTCTTAGGCCTGGCAAAAGCCCCATGCAAGATTTTAAGAGGTCTTAAACACTGCTTGTTCTACCGTGGCCCATGCTTGGTGGGATTGAAACCCATCCCTCATCAACAGCCACTTGTCCCAAGCACGAGCCTAACCCAGCAACACAGGGTGCAAATCTGGGGGGGATACACCCAGGTAGGAACACCAGTCTCTCACAGGGTACCCCTGGAGGGTTTGAACCCCAGTCCTACCACCCAGCAGGCACTGGCTAAACCCACTGCACCATCACACCCCCTTGGGGTTGGAAGGGGAAGGCAAATTACTGGAGAAGTTTGTCATGAACTTGTTTTCATTAATCATTATATTTTGGGAAAATAATGAATTGTAGTGTAAGGAAAGATGGTATTCATGGTTCATTGCAATTGATGTGCAAGTGATATATATGTATATAACTGATTACTGTTTTACTGAGTTCATGTCTGTATTACTGATCCCCCTTTTGGTCAAAATTACATTTACATTTATTCATTCAGCTGATGCTTTTCTCCAACGCAACTTACAGTATTAAGGTTACAATTACAAGCTGACAATTATTTACCCATTTACACAGCTGGGTAATTTTACTGGAGCAATTTAGTGTAAGTACCTTGCTCAAGGGCACTACAGCTGGAGGTGGGGATTGAACCTGCAACCTTTGGATCCAAAGGTGCCAAAGGAACTAAAAATGGTTCAGTCCTTCCTATAACAAGTAAAGGAGGCTGTTTAAAGGGCTCTTGATGCTCTCTTGCAAGAGAGATGTGTAGATGTATATGATTTGCGCTGCTGATGACAAAAGTGAACTGTTGTTGTTGACTTTTGTAAACACTTTCGGCACTAACAAGGTTTCTTGCAACTTACCACTGGTCGAAGAAAAAACAGAGAGGGAGCATATTCACGAAAAGGTGAGGTGTGAACATTTATTTAGCAGATGCTTTTCACCAAAGTGACTTCCAATGAACTCTATGTAGTGTTATCAGCCCACACACCTTATTCACCAAGGTGACTTACACTGCTAGATACACTACTTACTCATCTGTGGAACACACTCTCTCTGTCACTCACACACTACAGGGAACCTGAATAGCATGTTTTTGGACTGTGGTAGGAAACCAGAGCACCTGGAGAAAACCCACACAGACAGGGGAAGAATGTGCGAACTCCCCACAGACTGAGCAAGGATCGAACCCACATGCTCTCACACCACCCAAGCACTTCAAGACAGCAACACTGCTCACGGTGCCACCGCACCACCCGCTTTCTTACACAGCTCACAAAGCAAGAGAGGATTTAACATAACAGTGCATCTTCTATGAGGGGTGTGTGTTTGTGCGGCCTTACTTTGTGTGCAGTGGGGCGCGGTGGCGCAGCAGCTTGGCCGGGTCCCGCTCTCTGACGGGTCTGGGGTTCCAGTCCTGCTTGGGGTGCCTTGCAATGGACTGGCGTCCCGTCCTGGGTGTGTCCCCCCCAGCCTTGCGCCCATTTTGGACAAGCGGCTTCAGACAGTGTGTGTGTACTTTGTGTACTTCCAAAATCTCATGCTCTCTACAACTTCTCCCACATCTGTTTCTGTGGGTGTGTGTTGTGTGCTGCTCCGGTGTACTCTCCTGTGAGCCAGTGGTTCTTAGTCACTCCATGAGTCATGCAGTGGGACTGAGGAGGGCTGGTGTCACTCAGGGGTGAACACCCAGTGCATCTCCTGCACAGGCAGCTTTACATTCTCACTCAAGGCATCCTTTATGGCATGAACAGAGATACTCATATTAACTCCATCTATCTCATCCCCAGTACAACGGTGCTAATTATGTTCTGCTCCTGCCAAACTTTCTGTCACTGGTACACAGAAGCTCTGTCTGGAGCCTTTATCATCATCTGGCCTTTGCAAGAGATGAGCAATTTCTTCCCATAACCAGTACAGGAGCCAAGTGCCTACTAGAACCTACTGCATTTAATATATTCATCTTGCCATTTATGTTCCAAATGCAATGTCTCTGTTGCTCATTAGCTCATTCTGTAAAGAAAAAATGAAAATATGCACTATTATAAATTATATTTTACTGCTAGTAGCTTACATTTCGTGGTCTCCATAGTAACAAATCTATGTGTTTTGTGTTACAGTAATAAAACCACAAGGAAAATGTTTTTTCGAGTGCTGTTACCCTCTTTACAAAGGGAAATTTAGTTAGAGAAATTCGGTTATTTTCCATTTGTCAGAAGAGACAAACATCAGTGCTGTTTTGTTGTTTCATTTAAATTAGATGGAGAGCTGTCTTCAAGGTTTGAAAATATTCATATTGTCTAATGATAAAATTTTGAGTGAGAAGTTGCACATCCCCAGTTCCCAGGTGCTTATTGTTGCCTAATGTCACTCATTCATCAGCTGCAAAATGTGGCTTTGCTGTTCAATGCAAACAGTGGATCACATTGGAAAAAAGGTCTTCCTGTGTTATGAACCATCGTACAAGCTCTGAAATGCAGCATGAAAGCTGAAGTCATATTTAATGTGCTCCTTCCTCCTCCTGCCCCCTGGTGCACTGCCCATATGGTGCTGGGTAGAAACACTGAACTTCCACTGAAAGATGTGCAAGACAGTGAGGTTGTAGGTTATAGTTCGCCATCCAAGCTGGGTGGAGGATATACCTTCACATGTGCGTGAAGGTCCGAACTGCAATAAAAACGATGAGGTTCATTTCTCTGAATGAGCTTTGTTGACCTCTGTGGTGTTGATCTTTATCATTTATTCAAGGTCAGCTCTGATAGGACGGGAAAAGTTGCAGCCTTTTGAAATTATGGCCAGTGGGTTTTTATTTATCAAATGCACTCTCTGTCTCATCTGTCTGAAGATGAAAGGAATCCATATGGCACAAACCATTTAAATACATGCGTGTCAGTCTTGAAGGACAATCTTAAAAGCTCAGTAAAAGTCTGCGGAGTGTTTTAATTTGTTTGGCTCTCAGTTATGGCTACGACAGTTGATTCCATTGTCTCTCACCACATTTCTTTATGCTCTATTAAATATGTGTGCCGAGAGGAACATAACCTTTCGAATTCTAAAAACAAAGCTATTAAGGTGATTTGTGTCTACTTTGAATAATGCAAAGTGTTCCTTTATAACATATGCACAGGGTGGAATATCTGTTTGTGATGAAAAATGTACGCATCTTTTCATTACCCCATCAGAAACATGAAATACAGATTTGCTCCACCTTGTCCAGATGATTGCTGGATGTAAATGGTGGCATGTTGTCTCCATGGCTACATTTGTTGACATGTTGCATGGATGAGTAACCCATTGTAAGTAGTGTATCTAGCGGTGTAAGTCACCTTGGTGAATAAGGTGTGTGGGCTGTTAACACTACATAAAGTTCATTGAAGGTCGCTCTGGAGAAAAGTGTCTGCTAAATAAATAAATGTAAATGTAAATGTAAATGTTGCTTTTGCAGCGTTCCCGAGTCTTGTTGCCGGGTGTTGACGTTAGCCTGGGCGAGCGCATTGGTGACCTTCCCAAACCATGCCAATAGAGTGACCATCTGGGCGCTGTGGCAGCACCATCGACCAAGTGCTTCATTTCGTTTTCATTAACTGCCCATCACTGTGCAGGTTCAACATATTTCCAGACTGGGGACAATCACCCATCCATGTGCTGTTTTGGACAAAACTGATAATAAGTTACGTTTGGTGTAGCAGCAGCTACTCTACTAAAACACAACTGCATTTGTCATGTGGTGCAGCCCGACTTCAGAAATCCGTACATGCTCGCGCGACATTTAATGACAATTACAGTCGACAAGGTTGGGTTCCAAAACATTACAATTACTGAGTGTTTGCAGTACCGCATATTAGTGGCGGTGACAGAAGCGTCCTCTTTCTCAAGCGGCGTCTCTGCAGGTGTTGAGAACGAGGGCCTCTTATTCCAGCTCTCTCCTCTGAAGAGGTGACAGGTCACAAAAAATAAACTCCTTGAAAAAATCTAAAAGCATTTTGACTATGCCGAGCTTATTGTGTACAGCAGTACTTTTTGCCACAGGCAAAGCAGAGGAACACCAGGTTCAGGGTTTATTTTAAGAGCAGAGAACAAAAGCAGTATGAACATAAGAAGGATTTTGATAATTCCATTTTATTTTAATGTGTCTCAAAGCTGGGTCCCATTTTTATTCTGAAGATTGTTTTTAATGGATGAGGAATAATAATATATCACAGCTGGAGGTTGTCACTGGTAAAATTATTATTAGATTTTTAAAAAAAAAAATCAGAGTGGTTAACAAAAGTGAATGAGTAAGAAAACTGATCTAAGGTCTTTGGTTCGGGAAATATTCTATAGGCGCCACAAATTCAGACATATTGTAGTAAATGATACCAATATCATATAAATCATACTGTTTTTTCCATCTTGAAAATAAAAAATTCCATAACAATTTCAAATGTTTTTTAAATATCTAAAATCGGGAATGGTCAAAGAAGGCAACTTATTGCCACTGTTGTCTTTGATTTCCACTGTGAGATAAAATGATGTCCCTCAAAGATGAGGAGTTATTGAAAAAAATGGATTTTATTGAATCAGTTACGTTTCAGAGATCAACACTCTAGTTGGTATGGTATTTACTGACACACACACATTGTTTTGAGGAAGAGACATACAGGCCTGGCTAATAATGAAAAGCTCTGAATATATGTTTACATAGGTCAATTACACTTCCTAACCCCCAAAAAATAGTTTGGGGATTATGATTACATCAATATCTAAATCTTCTGGCTTTTCCAGGTGTAGAAATGTTAAAAGTAAGGTTACTTGTATTGATTGCTTCTCTCATCAATCATTAGCTGTTGTTCAAACCCACAGCTTAATAAACCGACCGGTGTGAATTAAGAGGCGTCCAATTTTTCTTCACCAAAACGCCACATAGAAAGAATGTGGATGAATCTGAGAACGAACGTATAGATAATTTAATCGGCCTCCACGTCACCACTCCTGCTGATCGTGAACCCCAGTGACCTCGCTTGTAGAGATAAACTGTGAATCAGCCTGTGAGCGCTCCCACGCACTCAGTCCCCAGTACAGTCCTGCATGGCAAGTACTCCATTGCTCATCTCTGACACAAAATTGACCCCTGCAGAGATGAAGCAGTGCGTGTTGAAAGGTGCGCTCCTTGATCATCTTGTACCCTTCTTCCGACCACATTGCACGTTTTCTCATAAGTGTTACAAGAACAAGTCAACTTAAGACAAAAGTCAGCAATTGTGCGCTGCGCTGATTCAAGTACAGAATCTGAAGTATTTTTTCTTGCTTTATTTTTCAGAATACATTCTGCACGTCACGTCCTTGTGGAGTAATGCAGACTGGAATCTGTAATGTGGTGGTTGCAGTAATTTTTTCACTATTTTACCACTGTAATACAGAAAAAGCAGATATATTTAGCCTTTATATGGGGGTGTCTTCAGCTAGCAACTGGTGGCGCACAGGTTGCCAATAAGAAGGCAAGTGTCAGGAAACACTCCATGTGGAGTCCTTAAAATGTATAAAATATATTTTTGAATATGTTGTATATATTCTAAAATACATGAAACTTTGAAAACTCGACATTTCCATTACTGCAAGTTTTTTTTTTTTTTTTAAATCAGACACCGAATGTTTCCAACTGGTCTGCCACCTTTTTTTTAATAGCAAACACTTGAGAAGTATAGATGTCCTTCAGGGGAGCATTAGTTCACATTTCACTTATAGTTTTATCCTCTGTCATCTGTTCAGCATGTTCTCACCCCTGAAGTTCCGAGCATTTTTTTTTTCTTCTTTTTTTTTTTTTGTCAAAGGGTGCGAGAGCTGAGCTTTCAGAAAGCTGAACGAGCCTGGAAATGTTTTCCACATCCAGCACTGGACAGATCCCACTGGGCTCTCCGGGAGACCTGTCTTCCTAGTTCAGCAGAGGACAGCTCCTGCTGAGGTCTGCGTCTGTCAATGTGTGTGTGTGCATGTGTGTGTGGTCCAGTGGGAAGTGAGACGCTGTCAAGTTTTTCTGAGTTTTGACGCATCTAAAGGCCGATAGCTGTGCAAACTTGTCACGACGCGTTCGCTCATTATCACACGACCTCGCCGAAATATTCTGCTTTACAGCCGCTGCATATTGTACCAATTTATATAGAAACTGGCTGAAGAGCATCGGCTGTAAACCGTAACCTTTCGTGCTCCATCGCATTCCCTCTTCTCCGTCGTCTTCTCGGTCCTCTGTGCCTTGTTCAGGACGCACCGCGACTTTCCAGAAAATGTGAAGAGCGCACTCTGGATGGAAAGCAGCACTCATCGCAGACACGGACGCTCAACGTGGCCGAGAAACTCTGTTCTTTTGCTCGGTTACAGGAATATTTGAATTGAATTGATAAGATGATAGGGGGTGCGGTGGCGCGGTGGGTTGGACCGCAGTCCTGCTCTCCGGTGGGTCTGGGGTTCAAGTCCCGCTTGGGGTGCCTTGTGGCGGACTGGCGTCCCGTCCTGGGTGTGTCCCTTCCCCCTCCGGCCTTACGCCCTGTGTTGCCGGGTAGGCTCCGGTTCCCCGTGACCCCGTAAGGGACAAGCGGTTCTGAAAATGTGTGTGTGTGTGTGATAAGATGATTTCTGAAAAAAAAAAAAAAAAAGAAATCATGCTCTCTCTGAGGATGAGTTAACAGAGGTGCCTCTACTGCGTTCTGTGGTATAAATACTGAACGTAAAGTGCAGTCAGAGCCTGACATGCAGCCGTTGGCCGGTTGGGGTTACGAGAATTGGGCTTTATGAGGAGTTTCATTTAATGCCGCTGCTTGAGCTTATGGGGCATTTCTTTTCATTTACAAGGACTGAATTTTAATTTTGCGCTCCTCCGAACAGCTGAGCCAAGACACGATGAGGTTTTCTTCACATTTTCAGCTTGACTCATGGCGCATTAAGTTCTCAACCTCCATTAGCCCCTTGTTTGCTAATTTCACCTGTTATAATTTCAGTAATCATGGACCCGGTTGGACTGTCCAAAACATACCAGCTTGTTCTGTGAGGGTGAATTCATTTCCATTGTTTTGATTAATTTATTTTGTTTTTTACTGGTCTTTTCGTGCGCAGTGCCACAGTGGGCGGCACTTCATCCTCACATTGCCAGGACTGTTGAGGCGTGGGTTTGAATTCGGTTTCGTCCGTGTGGAGTCTGCATGTATTTCAGGTTGATTGTTCACTCTAAGTTGCCCACAGTGTATGTGTGTGTGTGTGTGTGTGTGTGGCTAACCTGTGATGGACTAGAATCCCATCCAGGGTTAGCCTAGCTAACCTAGCCTAGCTTAGCCTAGCCTAGCCTAGCTTAGCCTAACACACAGTGATTTTGGGATGGTGAAGGACAAGCGGTTAAGGAAAGTGAGTGACTGCATTAAGGTTTGACTTTAAACATAAACACTACATGTTTATACAGTATTTCTCATGACATTTATGTTTTGTTCATTAGCATTTGTTAATATAGATAATATCAACGAAAGAGCTGAGCGAGCAGAGAAACAGCCATTACTACACTACAGTAATTGATGAAGTGAAACTGCCTTATGGTGTTGTGTTACAGGAACTAGTGTTAACAACTGAAATGGCTGTTTCCTTTTGAATGTAGTGATATTTTAGCATGAATTGGTGTTGGTTTTGGGGCTCAGGAACACAGGAAAAACGTAAAACTGAGACTGAAGTAATTATGTCTATAATTTATGAGAATTCTCCTTCCAAAGGAACAAACTACCTTTATAAGGTGGTGGAAAGACTACACGATTTCAGAGTATTTTAAAACTTATGCAGAACATTAGGCATTACTTAATAAATTCAGCTTCAGTGTAATATTCGCACACACAACGTCTACAGCCACTTGTCCGGAGCAGGATTGAGGCGAACCGGAGCCTAACCCAGCAACAGAGGGCACGAGGCTGGAGGGGACACACTCTGGACAGGACACCAATCCATCACAACCAGGACTCGAACCCCACACCCGCTACACGGCAGGTCCCAGCCAAACCCAGTGCACTACCTCATTTGGAAAAGCCAATCAGTTACGAAAATACTTGGGTACATTTGAGGAGTACAAGGCAGAAAGGTGGCTTGACTGTCAGCATGAACATTACATAATTTACTGGACAGCTATGCCCTTTATTCTAGTACTTCATTATTGCACTGATAGGTCCCTGCTAATGTTGTCATGCTGACTTTGTAGAAGGGCAACTCGGTACTTTTCTAAGCCTTTGCAATTGTAAGACACTTTCCCATGTCCCCTCCTCCCTCCCCCTCTCTCTGTCTCTCTCTCTCCCCCCACTTTATGTTTGCGTATGTCGCCGTGGTGACATATGCTGTGTACAGATGCATCCCCAAGGCCGGGCCAGCACCCCACCAGGCGGATTTGTGTTCGTCCCGCGCCAGCGCTGCTGGGTCATTTAGTGTAGTCTACAGGCCCAGCGGCCTTCACGCCAGGGACACACACGTGGGTGTTGGCTCAGCGCTCCCTCAACGGCGAGCCAGACACCAGCATCCTCTGGCCAGCCTTCCACTCACAGATACACGCAGTCACAAATTCTGATCACCCACGGCAACAGGGACATCTGTCAGCGGTTTGGTGAAGACGCCCGGCTGCCACAGACATGCAGGGGTTGTCTGGTGCTACACTGCCCTCTGCTGTGTATGCAAGTAACACCTAAGGTGGAAGGACTAGAGAAAGTCATCTCACAAAGTATCTCCATCACTACGAAATACCGTTAGGAGATGGAAGATAGTTCATACAGTATGAGTATTAAATTATTAATGTGTTTGTACGTCTGGGTGCATTTATAGTGGGCTAATGATGAACACACATTGAAATGCACATGTTCACCATACAGTATATCTTATTCAAAGTACACTCAGCCTCCACTAAACAGTCTCCCAGTGGTTTTTCACTTTCCCAGTCTTTGATTATTAATACCACTAATTGTTCATCGGTGCAGACTTTCATTTATCCAGTTTCTGACCTTTGGTCTGGGCATGCGACATTCCGTCTGGCGTGACGAACTGAGTCCATATTTGATATACTGAGACTCTAAGAATCACTGCATTGTGGGAACTTTGCACCCACACTCTCAGCTGTGTTCTGGAACTCTGTCGTCTTGCTGGTGCACTCAGGTGTTTGTGTTTACATCCTGTTTTTTTTTTTTTATAAGCACTCATTCATTTAAATGTGACATTTATCTTCCTCATGCCATTCCATGATATATGATCACTGAAGCCAAAGTTGATTGTTACTATCAACTTCACACACATTATTGAAATAGCTACCCGAAATAATGACATATAAATACATTTATAACAGAGGGTGAAGGACTACATTCTGAAGCAGTCAGGCACTTGGGAGGAAAATTAGTAGGAAAAAGATTTCTTTAGAGACCCTTCTTTAGTGCTGGAAGTGCTTCAGCAGTTCTGAGGGACAGAAGGAATTAGTTATGCTATTCTGTGGCCAAGACCAAGAACCAATGAGCTTTTCATTTAGAATTCCTTATGCCTGGGACCAGCAAGCAGCCAGAGATGGAGGACCGCAGCACTTGTGTTGTGTGGAGGATGATCAAGTCCTGTGTGGAATCCAGGTAATGGGGTGCAGACCCTTTGACTGTCTTTTTAAAACATTTATACAACTTCTTAACCTTTTTATAGAGGTCAAAATAAGTGCTTTGCCACATGAGTGTCAATTGAAAATGATGGTTCTGAGCCAGTGTTAATCAAAACGGATGCATTAAAACATGTCCTGAAGAAAAAGAAATCATTTAAATTGTTGATGAAGTGCTTCAGCTCATGGCTAGTTTTAGAAATGTAAGAAATGTAAGAATACAGCAACCATTTAAAAATTATACAAAATCAAGCTTTGCACCAGCTGCAATAAATTAAATAGATAGTAGGAAGATATGTAAATGGTGGGGGTTAGTGCGTGACATGGAATTAAACCCAAAGCCACAGGAAAGCAGGGGTTATTTTTGAGGACAAACTGGTGTGCTATTTCACCAGTCTATGTTTTTAAACATAATGTCATAAAGTGTGCAAATACGAGAGCTGTTGCTGTGACACTTGAAAATCAGGAGAGGTTTATTTTCAGATGGAACACACCCTTGAGCAAAGTATTTTATCTTATTTCCTTTAAATAAATTGCAAAGGGTAAAAATGCTAAATTGTGTGGGTTTGCAAGCAGCTTCTGTCAGACAAGGAGCCGCTCTACTGCCACTGAAAGATTCAAATATATAGTAAGGAGCGCATGGCCATGTGTGCAACGATCATATAAACAGCTTTACTAACACCAAAATCCTTACAATATCGTAACCAAGGCCTTATTCTTGTGATCAAATGAAGATAAACATGAGTCAAACATGAGTTAGGAAGGCTGCATGGCTGTTTGGGTGTGTCATGGCTGAAGACAGGAGACAGATGCAATGGATCCAATTGCAGGTGCTTTTATTTTCAGATCCAACAAGAAGCAGACCAAGGCGTAGTCAGCGGTAGGCAAGGTTCGGTGATTGTGCACACTTTGTTTGTGGGACAAGACAAAAGACATGGTCGAGTAAACGGAGCCAAGGGTCGAAAAAGACAGAACATGGATACAAGAGTACATGGAAGGTACGGAGGGAGATCAGGGAAGGTGAGGAGAAGCAGTTGTGGATCGCTACCACTTGAGCTGTGGTTTCTCTGAGTGAGGTTCAAAGTGCAAACAGGTGCGCCGGGGCAGCCTCTTTATACCCTGTCTCCTTGATTCAAAGCAGGTGTGGTCCAGCACGATGTTCTTGGCGTGACAGGGTGCTTTAAAAAGGGACATAGCGCTCTTGGGAAATTCATTTTATGTCATACATGTTCATGAATTAAATGAGCAGAATGTCTCCGTCCAGTGTACAGTCTCTCACATGATATGTTTCCAAAGCAGACTCTGGGGGGAGCACATATCAGGTTGCACAAGCGGTTATAGACAATGAATGAATGAATGAATGAATGACGTTAAAAGACAAAGCAGAAATAATAGGTTTTGTTACAAATACTATAAAGAAGGTTTTTTGTAATTGTCACGCATAGAATGCCTTTTGTTTGATTGTAAATCATCTAGGGAGATATTTCTTCCTTAAGAAATAATGTTAATGAACTCCCCTCCAATCAGGAATTCGCCAAATGAAGCCAATTGAAGCAACCGCTGTATGGAACTGCCTTAATGCACCTCTTTATTACTGTTTATTATTTACTTATTACGTTGACACTTTTTCAAAGCAACTAAGAACATTTGGGTTCCATACTCAGCTACTTACAGTTACCTACCCTTCTATACAAGTGGTGACTTTTTACTGGAATAATTCAGGTTAAGTACAGAAAGTACACCTGGATTACAAGGATACTACAGCGGATTCGCACCCGGGACCTCAAAGGTTAAGTTGAAGAGCTATCGTAACAGGGTCTCAAAACTCACTTCTCCAGTGTGCTCCATAAATGTATACTTTGTCATTGGTTTAATAATTCAAAAAAGAGGCCTATGTGCAGCTACTCGTGTAGCGTGTATTGTAACGACTTCGCGTGGGAACCGATGTCTCATTGTATGCAAAGTGTTGTGAGCAAAAGCTGCTGGGAAGTGTAAAATAGTTGTGCAACCGCAGAGGGTACTGCGAGGGACCAAAAGGTGGTTAACGTCTCCAAGACTCTATTTATGCATGACAAATAATGTCTTTACCCAAGAAGTAGAATTTGTGAGTCTGAATTCAAGTCCTTTCTGTAGATACAATACACTTTTTCAATTGTTTCCCACTGTCCTATTGTGTGTCGCTCTGGAGAAAAGGATTTGCTCGAAAGAGTAAATGTAAGTTTTCTTTTAGAATTCTCACCACTAGAGGACGATATGTGATTGCTTTGGCCAAATGATATTTCCCTTTTTTATACCAGTTGTATTACTTTCTTTAGCACTTGTTCAATACTGTTGCCAAGATCCTTTGAGCGGAAAAAACCTTTTGTGTTTCCTATAAATACAACCCAGTAAAGTTATACTTTTTTTAAACCCTCTCCGGCCAATTATTATATTGCAGTATTTTTGTGCTGTACTAAATTATCGTATTTTGTTATTACCAAGGGGAGGTGCGGTGGCACAGTGGGTTGGAGCGGGTCCTGCTCTCCGGTGGGTCTGGGGTCCGAGTTCCGCTTGGGGTGCCTTGCGACGGACTGGCGTCCCGTCCTGGGTGTGTCCCCTCCCCCTCCGGCCTTACGCCCTGTGTTGCCGGGTAGGCTCCGGTTCCCCGCGACCCCGTATGGGACAAGCGGTTCAGAAAGTGAGTGAGTGAGTGTTACTACCAACTTATAGACTTGATGTTGTTCAACAGAACAGTGTGAGCAGTAAGCATTTTGGTACAGATTCATTTTTTAAACTTTTTAAGCTGCTGGGGTCCCAGCAGATGCCGTATGACAATTTATGGGAGGTTATCATTTAGTGTAATAACTAAGTAACTCTGGTGCTGCTCTCTAACCTGTAAACACTATGGTAAAGGGAGCTGGCGCCTTTAGTTTTATGTGCTGCAGAAGCCCTGAAGGACATGTAGTGCAAAAGTGAAGTATGACGACGTCAAGGTTCTGATATGGAATCCGAAGACCATGTTTCACAAAAGTCTCTACACGGTGATACTGAAACCGCAGTTGATTGAGACCATCACTCTGGCATACCTGCAGCGTCAAGTGCGGCCGCAACAAATACAAACCAGGCAATAAACACATGAACAGTAAACACAGCACCAATACGCAGGCAACAAATAAAACACTGAAACATTATGTACAACATCAAGAGATTATACAGAAACACACATGAGGAGAGTTCTTTTGGTGCCGTGTGTTACTGTCAGTGGGCGGTGCTGAGTCACCTTATGGTTTGTGGGTAGAAGTTGTCAGTGAGATTGTTTATACTAGCTGTGAACATGGGGGTCTCACCTGGTCATTACTGAGTGCAAAATATGCTCATCGGGTGGGGGATAAATGATCTGGAATACTACATATGTATGCAAAGGACACAAGATATGAAAGAGGTACTTATGCACCATCATAGTCTACCTAAAGTTTAATTGCCTGTTAAAAATCACATTGAAATTCCCAGTTATTGGTGCTTTTGCTCGAATGTTGCATAATCTACGTGCAAGTGAAAGGCTGTCGTTGATTCTAGGAAACATGAGAACACACTTCAAATAGAAAAGCGGACACGAAATGATTCACTTGTCAGCTCAGGAGGAGAGAACTTTTGCAATTTTACTAGACATACGCATATATAGACCACCCTGTATACATTGTCAGTAAGCACATAGCTACAAATTAACATCGCTAGTAGTTGTAGTAGTGATATCAGTACTTAATTTGCTTCGCAAACACATTCACACTCATTCATTTAGCTGTTACTTTTTTAAATTCTGTTTGCATACTAAGCCACTTAGAATTGTTTACACAGCTGGGTAATTTTTACTAGAGCAAATAAGGCCTTGCTCAAGGCTACTCCGGCAGAAGCAGAACCTGGACCCAGGTCATTCGAGGAGAGAAGTGTTAAACTGAAGATACCATCAATACGAGTGAAAGCAACTGTAGTTTAATACAAGGAGATTTTTTTTTTTTTAATTTTAATACAGGGTCAGGTCTCTGGAGTACTTTTTATAAAACCTTACAAAGTACAGTGCTGTTTGAAAGTATGTGAACCCTGTAAGGATGGTCATCATTCTTTATGAAATATTAAGCTTATAAAGTCAATCTTAAAATGAATCTGACTGATTTACACACCTGATTCTTCTTACCTACTTGGTTTAACCAGTGAAACTTGGGCTTCACTTATTTTGAAGTGGTAATTACACAGCTATTAAGTCAAATGAGACTGCTTCTCATTAATCAGAATCCAATTTATCTGGCCAAGTATTTCAATATTTTGTGGTAAAAACTGAAGGATACAAGGGGTTCACATACTTTCAAGCAGCACTGTATATGCCAACCGAGAAAAAAAAAGCGATGCTTGAAAGTTTGTGAACCCTTTAGAGTTTTCTCTATTTCTGCATAAATGTGACCTAAACTGTGAGTGAAACTTTGCTTTCAATAACTGGTGTGACACCCTTGTGCAGCAATAACGTTTCCGGCAACTTGAGCAGTCCTGCACATCGGCTTGGAGGAATTTCCAGCCTGGTCAGTAAGTCTTTTTCTGAGGTCCTCAGAAATCGTCTTTGTTCGAGCCATGACGCTTTTCCACAAACCTGTGATGTGAAGGTCAGCCTTTGATAGTAAAACCCCATATTTCTGTTCTTTAAATAAGGCAGGCTGTCTCCATTCATACCTGCTGGTCATCCCATTGATTGAAACACCTGACTCCAATTTCCCCTTCAAATTACCGGATAATCCTAGAGGTTCCCATACTTTTACTACACACATATGTAACATGAGATCATTTTCCTCAATGAATAAGTGAGCAAGCATAATGTTTTGTGCTTTTGTTTTATTGTATTTGTTTATTTATTTAATTAGGCTCTCTTAATCTAGTTTTAGGATTTGCGTGAAAATCTGATCACGTTTTAGGTCATATTTATGCAGAAATCGAGAAAATTCTAAGGGGTTCACAAACTTTCAAGCACCACTGTAATTTAATCCAACAGCTGCAAGGTCATTTTGCCTTTTTGCCCAAACTTGCACATATCCCCCGTGGACTGTGTGATGAGATGCTGAATTAAACATTCTTTAGTTGAAAGTCTTTTAGCTTTTACAGACAAACCCCCAGACAGCATTTCCGCTCATGAGAAAACTTGAGCACAAATTAACGTCATAAGGACTAGCAGTGTGTCAAACAATAAAAAACGTTTTACAAAGAGTAATGAGAGTGACTACAAGTGTGTTTCTCAGACTACTAACTACGGTGGACAACAAATTATACAGCAAACCATTTGCCCAAGTCAGCATTGGAAGTGTCCTGGGTGTAATGATTCATTTCCTTTGCTCCCATGTTTAACTGAGGGATGGGGAAATGGTGGGAGACGGGCAGTAATGCGGGACATAGTCACACATGACACAACGTGGGAACGTGAGAGAGCATCTGCTAAAGACATGTGCAAGATGCCAGCTGTCACATCATGTCCCCTTGATGACATGAAAAATGTTACCTCTGTTAGAAATTCAGCAGGAAATTTACTCTCCCATAGAGTGCCTTTGGGCACAGTGAGACACTGAAATTACATTGTATGAATTTATATGAACCATCTCATCTGTCATTGTCTCATGCTTCAGGACAGAAGGTAAGGCTGTGCAGAAGGTCTAAAACCCAGAATCACACATATACTCAGACACACTAATACATGTACTGATATTCATTATCGTATTTTTCCTAGTGATGTAAGATTAGTAAATGTGCTCATAGCTGAACTGCTCAAAGTTGGTTTTGTGGCTGTTGTACATATACTAATAATCTGACTAATCACTATTAAAACCATGTTGATATTTACATGTATTCAGTTATCTAATGCTTTTCTGCAAAGCAGCTTACGATAAGCTACCTACAATTATTTACCCATTTATACACCTGGGTAATTTTACTGGAGTAATTCAGGGTAAGTACCTTGTTCAACAGAACGACAGCAGTATATGACATTCAAATCAGCAACCTTTGGATCTAAAGGCAGCGGCTCTGACCACTGTGGTATCAGCTGTCTTACTGTAAAAGCTACCTGTACCATAAACAAAAAAATTAAGATGGTACGTTGGTGTTTTATCTTTGCTAGATTTGTGGAATGAATTCAAGAAAAGTATATCCATGTGCCCTAGTCAGACATTTAAAGAAAGGCAATTTAACAAATGGCATGCATAATTTTTGAATGGGCATTTTTACATTATTAGTGGATATTATGTATAACCATGAGCATTTTGTTATTCTTACACCAGAGAATATGGATATCAGTACATCAAATATCCCAGCTATATGTACGCAGAGTGTATTACTGAGAGAGTGTGTCTCACTATGGATGAGTGACCCAATGTAAGTAGTGTAACTAGCAGTGTAAGTCACCTTGGTGACTAAGGTGTGTGAGCCGAGAGCACTGCACAGAGTTAATCGGAAGTGACTTTGGAGAAAAGCATCTGCTAAATAAATAAAAGTAAATGTAAATATGTAGTAAATCAAATATGAAGACAGCTGTTGTAACTACATATTTCACATGCATGTGCTCTAAATTTTTGGTTTCTGATTTTACATGTAGAGGTCACCAGTGTAAAAATGGTCTTAAAGTAAACTGACTACTTCCAGAGGTCACAGAATAACACTGTGTCTTAGTCAAAACATTTTGCTTGTGAAACAACGTCCTGCACATCTGGGCGACTCATATACTTAAAACTGCAGACACAGTATTTCTTCAACCCAAACTGCTCTGCACACACACTTAATGAATGTTTTGCTGCTCCTGCTCCTTGGTTTTCTTTACGTTCTTTAGTCTGAATGTTGTGTCAGCCGGATCGTCATGTGACACAACTGCGAAAAAGCCGCCAAAAACTGGTTTCTTCCTGTTCTCGAAGCCTAAATGTTTTATATAGAGATGTTTATGGGGCTGTAGAGATCACAGTGACAGTTTTCCCATTGTTGTGTGGCTGCCTTGAAACGCCCATCTTCCCTAATAGGTACACGTATTGTGACTAGATCGTCTGTGTAAAAATGTATGGAAACTGTAAATTCGCTTCCAGCTGCAACCTTGAGAATTCTTTTATGACTGAACAGAATGCCCCTTTGACTCTTTTACATGAATGGGAAAGGAAAGCCAAAACGTCACTTTCCTGGAAACAATCCTTTTCTGGATGGATTCCATAAAGGAAGTCAAAACTCGATGAGTCACTTGTGTTCCGTAACCATGCTTGCATTCATTTATAGAAACTCAGCATGATAATTGCATTGAGCTCCTTCGCATTTTTGAGTTTAGTGCTGCAGATGTTTACGTGAATGCCTAAGGCTAAGAGCAAGCGCTGTGTTTGAAACAGTAAGGTGGTGATCATCGCTGCCGGCGTGGTCTGTGTCATTGTACAACTACGTGTGAAGCATATCATGTCAGGAATGTGTCAATTCCCTGTCTCATTTCATCTTCCAGCTCTCTCCTAGGCGGGTTTGTCATCTTTGGAGAAAGAGTTGACTCACCCAGGCCTTCAGTTTCACATGCACCATGAGTCCATCCCGGAAAGAAGAGAATGGTTTAATGAGTTAATGGTTACAGTTTAGCCTTTATTTCTGTAAGGATGGCGAGGTTACATATTCCTGATAATGCTTTTCACTAATGCTTTTATTTAGAGGGTGTGGGGCTTTGGGGAGGGGGTTCAGCAATTGACTCTACCTCATCATACCCCTGCTTCATGTTTCAGGGCCAGGCAGCAATGTCAGCGCACCACCTTGGTAGATCATAAGAGAGGGGGACCTTCACTTATAAGCAGAAGGTCAGGAACACTTTTTGGCATTTTATGGGGCTCAGAAAGAAGTAAGTGTAATGTTAGTGTTGAAATGACAGAATAAAGGAGGGGGGTCCTTTGGTATGTCAGTATCAAGTTGTTTCTCTTCGTTTAGTAAGAAAGCATTACTGTCTTTGATGAATTACAAGACCCAGTGCTGGAGTTAGAGCCAGGTATTATGCATACTGAAATACCACATGTAATGACTGTAGAATAGAAAACACTAAGACTTTCGGTAAGCTTGAGGCTGACTGACCGGACTGTTTTTTTCTTTTCTTCCGGATCTGGGTTTCTGGCTTTCTGTAATCTGAGATAGTATTGACACAATCAAGATTAGTAGTTGATTTGAATAAAATTTTAGCTTTCATGGTAATTTGCATAATTTTGGTTTCTTATTGCGGTCTTTTGAGTGTTTCTTTAACAGCTTGCAGGCATTTTATTTCTTTATCTTTTCAAGATGCAGTTGACAGTTTATATTTGACTACAAAACATTAGGTCTTAAAGGAACTGAATAATCTACAAGGCACCATAATCTCCTATATTTGCTTAATTAGGTGGCTGCTGAGAAGTTACAATCACACCCATCACCTGCTGAGAGTGCTGCTCATTTTAGAAACATGTGAGCTCAGGCTACAGTTTGCACAGTATAAATGGGGTACTATACAAATATAGGAATGGGGTGAACCTGACCACCCTCCAAAGACACAGAGGCACAAGTACCCTTTAACTTCTGGGGCAAGGGGTTTTCCAGCACTGCTCTTTGAGATTTTATACTTAATACCAGTCTTGTACTTTGATTCTTTTCCCGAGCTGACATCACCTTTCAGACGGTTTCTCATTATATATTATGGACTCACGTTACTGTGTTACGCCGGAAAATTAAAGCTCATTTAAAGCAACCATTTCTCATTTCGTAGGCGTCCGAATATATGCATGACAACAGGATTCCCAAAAAGATATTTATACTATAAAAATGCAGAGACAAGTAAATCTATTTCCTGCTGTTTACATATATATGTAACAGAAGAAATATTTGGATGTTTTCTGTCGTTGGACTTTTTTTGGAACAGTCTTTGCGTGTGCATGTCCTGAACTGGGCCTGTGTGTGTGTGTGTCTTCTGGGTGGTCCACTACTTCCTAGTTTAAGTGTTCTGAGGTCTTTGCTCATTGAGGCTTCCTGCAAAGCCCTTTCCAAGTCCATAAAGCTAACCCACACACAAGATGTCCTAGATGTGTTCTCTCACTCTCTGTCTGTGTGTGTGTACGTGCGTATATATAAATCCATCTTCAGAAGGCTTCCTCTATCCTGCATGAGACAGCCACATGGGATGCTGACACAGATACCGCCCAGCTAAGCTTTGCATCCCTTCCCATTGTTCCTTTATGAATTACATGTCACACATCCTCCAGGTTAAAGTAAAATCAAGGGGAAATTACATAACCCAAATACAAAAATCGTTATATACTTATATAAAATGTACTTTTGAAATATATATGATAAATATGTATCAAAGTATCAAAGACCAGTTTGGAATTAAACAACACTGTGACCATTTGCTACTCTGGGGGGGGGGGGTGGGGGGGGGGTACACACTTCCCGTGTGGTGCTGTGCAGTGAAAGTGTGTCTTCAGGGGTGATTCCTCCATTCACTTGAAAAAGTATAAAGAAGTTCAGAGACATATTGTTGCCAAACTTATGATGTTATCCTTTTCAAGTGTATTAAAACAGATTAGAAATACATTTTAGACAAAACGTCATGTGGAAACAAGACCACAGAAATGCACACAACTGTTATTGATTTATTTACAATAAGGTTTAAATAACAATATTTTCTATTGTCTTTGTAAGTGCGCTTTGGGATTGTTTACAATTAATTTGATTTACAGACTTTCAGTGCTGCAACACTGAAAATTTATTAACAGAACAGAGAAACAAGCACACCATATGTTCACATTTCCTGACTTTCACTTTAGTCCAAGCACTTTATCATAAATTACTCTTAAATGAATTACATTTAATTCTTTCCAAACTGTACCAGATGGAATCTGGGGTTTAAAAAAAAAAAAAAAAGCCTGTTTAAAATGTAACTCCAGTCAATGCATGTCTAGTATGAAGATCCACAGTAAAGAGTAGCAAAAAATAATACCATTGTAAGGCACTATAAAATAATACAGTAATGTCAGCAAGGGGTACAATGTGTTATTTACATTATTTAAATGTCCATTTGACTGTATATGGATGGTCTTTTTGACAGCAGTAGATAATATGCAATCCCAAGAAAATGCATCAGTGGGTGAGAATGTAATTCTTGTGTGTAAACATAATTTGTTGTAGTCTAAATGGCGGGGAAGTCAAAGCTGTGTTACAGAAGAAGGCAGTAACAGTAGGATGTCCTTGGCTGGAATGTTAGGGCAGGCAGTTGAGGGGCACATCTGGATTCAGTGCTCAGGCATCGTTGGTGGGGCCGACATGCCATCCCCAGATGGAAAGCCACATCCCGCCAGCCCACTCTTACACAGATCTGCTTGTTTGTTAGAAGCAACAACAAGGACTTTTCCCTGTAGGCAGCCATTCTCAAAGTCTTTCCTCAACAATCTTCAAGTAGGCCACCAAGGGATCTGGTGTAAATTATAAAATAATAAAGAACATGTAGCACCTCAGTGCCTGTAAACATTCAAGAATCACTGCTCTGAAAGGTATGCTGAAGTTTTAAAGTGGCAAAAATGCCTTGGTGTTCCAGATGACAATAATACTTAGGGTCTCAAAGGAACCCCATCCCAGCACTTCCTTTTTTTTACCCCCCAGCAGGGTAGTTTGCTCAAAGGCGATCTAAGCTAAACCCCAGCCACGTGCTTTTGGAAATTTTTAAAAAATTATTATTATTATTTAAATCAATTAACCATCATTTGCCTGAAATATTTGTCCGAAGGCACTGACAAAAGTGGCTTACAATGTTTAGCTATTTTAGGTTTTTTCATAGTTCAACAATTTGTAGTCAAGAAATCACACACTGTCTGAAACTGCTTGTCCCACGCGGGGTCATGGTGAGCCAGACCCTAACCCGGCAACACAGGGCGCAGGGGTGAAGGGGGAGGGGACACACCCAGGACGGGATGCCAGTCCATCGCCAGACACCCTAAGCAGGACTCAAACCCCAGACCCACCAGAGAGCAGGATCTGGCCAAACCCGCTGTGCCACCACACCCCCAATCAAGAAGTTATTCAACATAATTAAATATGTTACGTTTCTTTCAGTTATTTACCCATTTATACAGCTAGGTAACTTTTTACTGGAGCAATTTAGGGAAAGTACCTTGCTCAAGGGTACCACTGCAGTAGGTGTGATTCAAATCGGTAACCTTCAGATTAACTGAAAAAGTGCATCTTGATGAAAAATTACTGAATTCAAAAGAAATTTCTGACTGTTTGAAGATGAACTGGCATTATACCTCTTCCTAAATGTTAAAAGTTGCCTTCCTTTCGAACTTTGAAAAGCAACTTGTTCAACGTACATTTCTGTACACTGTCGCGTGTCACTTTGGAAAAGGGCATCTGCCAAATAAATTTAGATGCTCTGATAAGGATTGTTCTTTTTTTTAAAGTTCAGAAGAAAGAAGACTTGATGCGCAGGAAAACGAGATGCGAAATGGCGATGACTGGGGGAAAAAATGATAAACAGGCAGCGTCAATGATTTACACAGCTCAAATCACGCTGCGGGTTCAAACTGTCGGATGAGCCGTGATTCATCAATAAAAATTGGGAAATCACTCACTGTTTCATCAGGTGAACCTCACTGCTGTTTTCTCAGTGTTTCCTGTGTGTGTGACTGTGGAGTTGTCATGAATATCAGGAGAATGTCAAGCTGCTAAATAAGTGCTAAAAAAAATCGCAGGCAGGTAGGAGGCCACTATAGTACTCTTTGGCGTGAAGGAAAGCACAACCCCCCTAACCACTTTCAACCCTTGTCTATCTGCAGTGGCCCTTCCACAGACTGTGATTCCATCAGCCTTGTGTTTACCCTCAAATTGGGGGGCGGCAGATAACGTGTGCGAATTGCGGGGTGGAAGAGAATCCTGCACAGTGCTGAGAGTAACTCACCCCGAGCTGGACTACGTGACAGTTAAGATCCTTCTCTACGGTCAAAGTGCACAGCCCTGGGAGGAATGACAGTCCAGTATTACATAGAAATCCATGACCCTAGGGAACATTCAGGCCTCCAGTAAACTCTAAAACGTCTATGTTGGTGTGTTTTCTACAAAAACACATCGTGTGAAGATTCTTTTCTTGTCTGACCCCCTCGGTTCTGCAGTACGGTTAAACAAAGTCTTTGAATCTAATTATTGTAACTCTGGTCTGATAATCAGGAGTCGGATTACCTTCATGTATTAGGAGCTACGTGGACACACTGTTCAGCTTCTCAGTAGCCGTGGCCCTTTCCGAGCAATGTCTTGGCATGATACAAGTATTTATACCAAAAGGCTATTTTTAGTAGTAGGTCTTTTTGTAACATTTTTTTCATGCAAAAACAGGCTGTTCTTTTACCTCAACTCTGCTCCGAACCCTCACGACCGAGACGTCTGTATCTGAATACCATCACGGGGATGAGACAACATATGAGCTGCTGAACAGAAAGATCCAGGATGCACTAAGAATATAGAATAACTGACATTCTGGGTTTTGCAAATCATATGTGATTAAATGTTGAAGTAGACATGGTAGTAGATGAGTCACCCATTGTAAGTAGTGTATCTAGCAGTGTAAGTCACCGCGGTGAATAAGTTGTGTGTGGGCTAATAACACTACATAGTATCCATTGTAAGTTGCTTTGGAGAAAAGCAGCTGCTAAGTGAATAAATGTAAATATAAAAACATTATTCCACGCACAGTGGAGGGTGGCGCGGTGGGTTGGACCACAGTCCTGCTGTCCAGTGGGTCTGGGGTTCGAGTCCTGCTTAGAGTGCCTTGTGACGGACTGGTGTCCCGTCCTGGGTGTGTCCCCTCCCCCTCCGGCCTTACGCCCTGTGTTGCCGGGTGGGCTCCGGTTCCCTGTGACCCCGTATGGGACAAGCGGTTCTGAAAATGTGTGTGTGTGTGTGTATTCCACGCACAGATTATGAGGTCATTGCACTTCCCTGACGTTTGAAGATTTCCTCAGCAGCAGTTTTCTGTATGTGGAGTCTTGAGACTGATTCAAACCCACTCCCCCATCTCTTTCCAGTTAAAATGAGACACTTTATTGTGTTTCGTAATTGTTTGATTCCAGGAAAGAACCATATTTTAAGTAAAATGAGGTTAACACTTGCCCTGGGTGCTGTTAGACCCTTCACTTAGGATACTACAGATACCCATAACAAGTTCTGGCACTGAATGAATTCTGTCAGTCTGTTTTGCTGTTTTGAGGACTTTTACATTTACTGACGTGCAAAAAGTTCTGAAAATGGTTTAGGCTTGTGAGCTCTCAACTGATCAAATCATGGCTAATCCAACAGCATTATTGTATATGGACAATTCAGTCAAAGACGACCAGATGTGTATGTGTGAGTGGGCCTGTGTGTAGTTTTTTTACATATTTGAAGGGGAGATATTACTGTCATGGTTAAATAGAAAGAACCGTTGCATGTCCTTTGCCCTTGTTACTGGTTTCAACTCACCTGTTAGCTCGTCTTCTGTTTTTCCCTCTTCCCTTCCACTCATTTCTCCTCCACCCCATGTATTTTACAAATCAAATCAACTCATTAAATGTCCTGGAGAGAGGGAAGTTCACCTCCGACGATGTGCTGGGCTTTGAGCACCACTCGCCGCAGAACTTTACGGTTGAGGGCGGTGCTGTTCCCGTACTTGGTGGTGATGCAGCCAGTCAGGACGCTTTCCACGGTGCAGGTGTAGAATGATTTGAGGATATGGTGGCTCACAACGAACTTGCTCAGCTGTCTGAGGAAGAAGAGGCGCTGGTGAGCTTTCTTCACCACTGCCTCAGTGTGAGTGGATCGCGTGAGGTCCTCAGCGATATGAACACAGAGGAACTTGAAGCTGTTGATGGTAAAGGGGGTGTGCTCCCTCTCCTATCTCCTAAAGTCCACTACACGCTCCTTGGTCTTTTTGATGCTGAGTAAGAGGTTGTTTTCCTGGCACCAGTGTGTCAGAGTGTGCACCTCTTCTCCGTAGGTCGTCTCATCGTTGTCGGTGATCAGACCTACCACTGTTGTGTCATCCACAAATTTGACGATGACACTGAAACTGTGTGTGGTCATGCAGTCAGAAGTGTCTGAGCAGTACAGGAGAGGGCTGAGAACACAGCCCTGCAGGGCTCCAGCGTTGAGGGTCAGTGGGGATGAGATGCAGCTGCCAATTCTGTCCACCTGACATCTGCCTGACAGGAAGTCCAGGATCCAGCTGCAAATGGAGCTGTTCAGGCCCAGAGCCCGGAGTTTCAAGTCAAGCTTGGAGGGCACAATGGTATTGAATGCTGAGCTGTAATCCACAAACAGCATTCTCACTTGTCCCTTTTGAACAAATGGTTCATAGAAGGTTATTTCCCCAAACCAATCACTGCATTATATGTATCAGCATGCCTGATCCTTTTGAGATATATATATATATATGAATATACACAACCCCTGACCTTTCTGCTCTATAGCAGCTTTGGCATTTAAAAAAAGTGTTAATTTCTGGAGACTTAAAACTTTTCAACCTCAGCTGTTTTCAATCATCCATCCATTCATTATCAATAACTGCATGTGCAGTATAGGCTGCAGTGATAAAGAGCCTATCCTGTAAGCACAGGGTATGAGGCAGGGTGCAGTATGGGCAAGACACCGGTCCATCTGAGGGCAATCACACACCTGAACATTTTCTCACACATTCCTACACTATAGGCAGTTTAGAGACATCAGTTCAGTTGAAACACTTGTTTTTGGACTGTGGGAGGAAACCAGAGCACCCAG
This sequence comes from Scleropages formosus, assembly GCF_900964775.1. NCBI lineage: Eukaryota > Metazoa > Chordata > Actinopteri > Osteoglossiformes > Osteoglossidae > Scleropages > Scleropages formosus. The sequence goes on along the minus strand of NC_041806.1, from coordinate 38,512,603 downwards.
AGACGTTCCATTTGAACACAGGGAGAATATAACTCGCCTGTCATTGACAGGAAAGAGAGGAAAAGATAAAGCATGCAGGGACTGGGGACAGATAGTTAAAGGTGTGGTGAAATAGGTAGGCAAGACAAGGCAGCACTTGGTTAAAGGCTGAAGATGAAAGCCTGAGGTCAGCTTTTGTTTCCCCTTGTCCTCAGCTCTATAGCGCATGTTTGCATCTGCATGTGTCTGTTATTTGAATGTGTGAGCTTGTGTCAGCCCCAGCATAAGACAATGTCGGCCAGTGCTTAATCCTCTCAGATGAGTTTATTTCCCCAGGGGAATACCCCTTATAGACATGCAAAGGCGGAAAACAAAGAGTGTTGTTTTCCTGCTCAGCTCTTGAGAAATATGAGATGTAACCACAAAAATGGATGTCTTGGTTGTATTTCATTTTAATACTCCGAATTTAGCCATTAACTGTAAAACTTATCCATTTTGTTACATTGGTTAGTAAAGAATTCTAATGCTACAGCTTATTTAAAATGTTTAAGGAAATGCTCAGTACTGCTTTACGTACTCTACATGTAAAGAAAGAGGGGGAGCAAGAGAAATGAGAAAGGCAGAGAGAAAAAAATATATGTAAATTATGTGTATATTGTTAATAGTTTTCCTACATATTAATGTTTTTGGACGTAGAGCAATTTTTCCCGGCCACTGGATCCTCAAGACAATAAAACACCAGACTGTCCCATGTGTACCCTGTATGGCAATTCTGACAACTCTCTCAGCCTACATGATGAGTCAAATGATCTGCACCATCCTTCAGGACTTCATCACTTTCTCAACACTAACAAGAGCTCTTTGCTCTTCTACCTTAGGCTGCTTGGTCGTTCCACTCATGAGAGTTTCACATTTGAAAGTTTGTAGACTATAGTATTGGTTTTTGCTATGATGTAGTGGAAAGGGGGTCCAGACAAAACACCCCTAGGAGAAAAAACCCACTCTTTTGAAACACAAAGTGGAACATAACCCCCTCTTTTACACATTTGCTGGAATGAGGTCCCTCTGTCCCTCCAAACTACTGAACCCCTTCCAGCATTCAAGACACATCTCTTTCAGACCAACTATTCCCTGATCTAACAAAAACTTAAATTTACATAAATCTTCATTACACCATCTGTTATAATCTGTCACATTGCATATCTGTTTGTATTTCCTATCAGAGACCCCTCTACTGGAAGCTATAGTGTCATGTAGAGTGGCAGAAAAAAAAGTCTCTCAAACACTGCAACTTCACTGAGAAATATAATGCTTGTTTTAAAAATATTTTTTTGAAAATATCAAAGAATTTGGTGGCCTTTCACAGCCCTTGTCTCTAGTAGTAGGAAAACGGGACAATTTATGCAAATGTTGCTCTGAAAAACAGTAATATAAGAAATGTACCAGTGTTTATTTTTCAGTGATTATTCTATAATGTGAATATTCAATAACTGTTTCATTTTTGTGTTGATTATTTCATGAAATACCATTTGAAAATTTTACAGATTAACTGAACTGGAATCTTTTTTAGCTGACTATGCTGTAGCTTCTGAGGCCATAGTAAAGTCAGTGAGTCCCATCAGTACAGGTCTGCAACCAGGTAGTAACACCATCACTGTTTCACAGAAGATGAAGGGCTTTTCAAAGACAAGCATAGGAAGCTGTGTAATTTCACACAAGATAATTAGCAACCTTATTACTAATCAGTTCTTTCAAAATGTGTTGTTAAAATACACAACACAAAAGAGCCCTCCATGCAAAGTATTCCATATGAAAAGAGAGGCGAAGCCCTTGAGTAGGAGAAGGCTTCTTCCCCTGCTGGGTGTGAGGGCCTCATGCTCACATTGACATTTACATTTATTCACCGAGCACGTGCTTTTCTCCGGAGCGACGTACAACTCAAAGCAAACAGAAATCCATTCAGCAACCGATGAAAAATGACTTTAGACACAAACATGATAATTAAAGCACAGTTTGTGTGATATTTTTTTTTTTTTTTTTTTTTTTCTCCAGAACCGCTTGTCCTGTACAGGGTCACGGGGAACCGGAGCCTACCCGGCAACACAGGGCGTAAGGCCGGAGGGGGAGGGGACACACCCAGGACGGGACGCCAGTCTGTCACAAGGCACCCCAAGCGGGACTCGAACCCCAGACCCACCGGAGAGCAGGACTGCGGTCCAACCCACTGCGCCACCACACCCCCTTTGTGTGATATTGCTACACTTTATTCAAAAAGCTGCCTATGGAGAGAGTGAGAGTCAGATAGCAAGTACTTATCTAATCATAGTGCATGGTGTGGGACAGATCGATACGAATGTCCAGAGATCGGAGGCAAAGTGGGTTAGAAAGAGATGGGTTTTGATGCCCTTGTTGAATGCTGGGATGATTTCAGCAGTTCTGAGGGGCACGGGGGAATTAATTCCACCACGCCACAGCCAAAATCAAAAAAACAGTGGTCTTTCAATTTAGGACCCTTGGAAAATGAAGTAAGCAGCCAGAGATAGAGAAGCACAACACTCTTGGTTTCTTTCCATTCTTATTCTTACTCAGGGGTGTGACTGACCCCCCCACAACACCACCACCTCCCACCCTCCACCCCCAACCCCAAACAAAAAAGTCATGTGATATGTTTTTAAAGATTGGGAATAGTGGTAAATTGACAGGCCTCAACAATACCAAGTTCTGTCCTAAGTGCACAAAGTCACACTTGTATGTGCTTGTTACATTCAGCCAGAGGTAGATACCTGTCAATCTCACGTTTGACTTTATACTAATTAACATATCCTTTAAATAAAAAAAAAAACCTCAGGACTACTCCCTCACACCAACACATCCCCCCTGGTTCTTCAGAGAGAAGCATGTTTGAACCCTCCATGAACTCAGTGGTGCGTGTTCTACGCAGGGACTCTAACCCTTCCTCAACACACACACACACACACACACACACACACACACACACACACACACACACACACACACACACACACACACACACACACACACACAGAGAGGACTATCCTGTCTGGGCCAAACACCCTGGCAGTCAGCTAAGACAAGAGTGACATAATTCTTTCCTCATCATATAAAGATTTGGTTATAGCATCTTATCATAATAGTGTGAGATAAACAAAGTTCTAAATCAGTCACGAATGTAAAGGAAATAGGGACAGGACATGAGGCCCTCTTATTGTCTCCATTTTAGTTTAAATTCTTTGGGACAAAATTCATAATAAAAGAGAGAAATAGTTTAAGCGCTAAGTACTAAGAATATGCAGTGTTTCATTATCAGATTTATTTCATTTTCGAGCGGTTTAACTACTTCATTACACTACAGTGCAAGTCATTTCATTGTAAAAGTCCCTGAGACGAACCGTGAAACTTAGATACATCTTGATTTATATTAATGAGGTGACGCGCGCGTGCGTGTGTGCGTGTGTGCGTGTGCGAGCCAATGCATAAAATATATTCATTAAAATTCGTATTGAACGTGACAATCCTCACATTTTTAACGCTTATTGTTTCTTCAACAAAACAAATCCAAATGTCAGCGCTGACACAAATTCGCGTGCAAATCGGTAACAACATTAAAGACATGAAACTTTGAAGGCATTATTTCAGTTATATTATTAGTTTTTGATAGTTCGTTTTTTATTTCATTTAAATAAGTTTATTAATCCGAATTCCATATTTTCTGTATTCCTCATCAGGGAAAATAATTTGAAATAACATAATAAGAAAATTAATCCTCCAGGCGAATTTACTTATTTAAGATTATATTCAGTTTTGCCACCCCCCCCGTCACGTTCTAAAACACCGCAAATCTCTCAAACAGACTGAGTAGAGAACCACAGTAGAGTAGTCTGGTGTAAGTATGAAAATTAAGTTTAACGCTGTTTATTAATTCTAGCGCTGTTTTTTTGTGCCATGTTTCTTTGTAACGTGAATGCTGTGATATGATTTGATTATCATAATGATTTTAGCTTTGTGAATTGCTTAAATCAAAGTCAGGTGATAACACTAATAAAGTACACAGAGTCGTGATTACTGTTTTCTGTGTGCTCGGCCTGGGCGGTTGGAGGGACGGGGTTCGAGAGGGGCGGGCGGTCTGTATTGTAAAGGCACGTGTGAAACTGCTCTAAGTGAATAGAGCCCGGCGACAGGAGCGCAGAGGAGCGCAGAGCCCGACCGCGGCGGGGGACTCCGAGGGGGACACAGCGCGAGATAGAGCACAGCGCGGGACGCACGCAGCGCGAGACACAGACGAGAGAGCGAGAGAGAGAGAGCGCGAGACAGAGCGCGGGACGGGAGCGCCGCTGGAGCGCACGGCAGCGGACAGGTGAGGTAGGAGCGCCGGGCCGGGGTCTCACGTGCCCCGCCGGCCGGGACAGCGCTTCGCGGCTGCGGTCGGCGTCGCTCCCGAGGAAGTTGAGTTCACACGAACGAACTGCATTTCGCCACTTGATGTTTGTTTCAGTGAATCTCGTGCGTGTTTCATGTCTCACGTTTCATGTTGTCCGCAAACTCGGCGGCACATGAAGATCCCAAAAACACACCCAACTAGGTACGTTTCTGTCTTACCGCCTTTTTTACTATGCATGTCGGCATATATTTTTTCTTCGGTTGCAGTTGTTTTATATGGAAAGCGCTGAGAGCTGGAAAAAAAGTCTCGATGCCAACGCCGTCTGTGTGTGTGGACATATTTTTATGTGATCGTTTGAAATTGGCGGAGGGACGGAGTTCTCAAGGAGTCCTGGCTTGATCATCAAGTTGATGTGCCGTAAGTAGGTATTTCCCTTAATAATCATTTTAGCAAGGAAGGGATTAAACTTCTTCATTCGTTCAGATTCTCAGGCTGGAAGAAACAAATCACTCCTTTTCGTCACGCGTGTAAAACGGCCCCGGAGTTGGGTTTTTTACCTGGAGTCCGTGGACCCCCCGGGGTTCCGTTAGGGCTCGCTCCGAAAACAACACTAACTAAAGAATAGTGAAGATCTAAAAAAAAAAATCACAACTAAAAAATGACTACGCTATTTCTTTTAATAACACATTTTTGCACTAAGAACATCAGGTTTTAGTGCAAAAAAACAACACTTAACTGAAACATTTTTCTTGGAGCTCTCCTTGGGAAGACTTTGGTCTAGAAAAGGATAAGAAACTGTTTTAGAAAGTAGAAAAAAGAGTCTGACCTTTAACTGGTAACTGTGTCCTTTCACTTACCGCTATTATTATTATTATTATTATTATTATTATTATTAAGTGTAAAGCTATTTAAGTTACATCACCTTTGCAATCATTTCATAACTGTGTCACTAAGATGGGCTTCAGCACATCTGATCTTTTTGTTCCTCCACATCTTCACTCTTCATCTCATGCATGTGTGAGCTCCACAGGTTGCTGTTGTCAAGCGACTGCAAAAGGAAAGTGTGTATTCCATTATCTCATTATTTGCAGCTTTTTCATATCTCGCAACCTTTTTTTTTGGTAAATATAGAAGGTAACCGAAAACGAAAGACTTCAACATCATGGAAGTTTTGATGGTACAGGGCAAAAAATGTGATGTTTGTTAGATAGGTGGTAATGGAAAGCACAAACCCAAGGGCAGATGTTTTCATGACCTGAAGCCAGCATTTTCGTTTTGTGTGTCTCGCTGTGAGTGTGAATGTAATGCAAACGCAAATAATTCAATCAGAACATTTTAAACAGATAAACTATACTCACAGTGGAACAGCCTCCCGCTATCTCGGAGACAACAATACAAGATGAAAAGTGTTAAATGCAGTTAAGTTTTCTAATCACTGTTTTACTGCAAAGGTCTTTCTAATTTGCAGTAAATCCAATACTTGGGTACCTGGGCACACTTCCATTACTGGTACTGTACCATTAAGAAAAGAAGGAAAGGTCACCACTCACCCATATTTGCTTCATTAAAGATCCCAGCTACTTATTTAACTTGTAAAAATGTTTAGAGGCCTGGAGTAAAGTTTACAGCTTACCTGCAAAATAACATCTTTACATTTATTTAACTGGCACATTTCTCACAATACTGAGCTGCTTAAAGTGATTTACTCATTTATACAGCTGGGTACATTTTTGCAGTTGTGGGGCAGTTTAAGGTTCAATGCTCAAGTGTATTGCAACAGATGAGAAGTTCAGACCTAAGTCTTTGAATGCAGCTATGCTACCTGCTTCCCCAGTAATTAAAAACAAACAATGAAATAAGCAATATAATCTTTGGCTGCAACTTCATTGCCAATTGGTATGCTTTCCGGAGGGAATGGAATCAAAAACGGCTTTTGCATTTCTAAAGATGCTGGGCAGGATTTTCACTGAAGCAAAACATTATTAGAACTTCAAGCTTGTATCCCTCTGGTCACAAGTAGTCGCAGCTACTTAACTACGAAACCCACAATACACATTCTCAGAAAACACTGCAGATGGTTAGTGTGTTTTGCTTTGAGTCTTATGTTTTATGTTTCAGTTACTTCATTTAGCAGACACTTTGCCCCAAAGCAACTTCCAGTGAACACTATGTAGTGTTATGAGCTCATACACTTTATTCATTCAAGGTGACTTACACTGCTAGATACACTACTTGCAATGGGTCGCTCATCCATATATGTGTGAAACGCACTCTCTCGCTGTTAATCACACACTATGGGTGATTTTAGCTGTCACCAATCCACCTGAACAGCATGTCTTTGAACTGTGGGAGGAAACCGGAGCACCCGGAGGAAATTCACTCGGACATGAAGAGAACATGCAAACTCCACATAGTCTGAGCAGGGATCGAACCCACATCCTTCCACATTACCAAGGCGCTGTGACTTAGTGTGCTAGAATACATGCATGTGATATACTATGAATATAGCACAGACCTGTTTTTGTATATTGAGTATTTGCTCAGTTTTCTTAAACAAAAATCTAATAATGAGTCTGAGCTCTACATAAGGACTGCATCCCAGTCATTTACATTTGCATGTTTTCACTTAGCAGGCACCTTTTTTGTCCAAAGCGACGTGCAATTCAGAGAAAAATAGGGAAAGTGCATTACATCAACAGAATGAGAGATTTGGATGAGCACACCTTCTGGGATCTCTGCATGCTTCCAGGAAGTGGCCTTGAGGGCTGAGAGGCTGTGCTCTGAGTGATGTGGTCACAGATCTGTCAGGGATGAGTGGAGAGTGGGTAGAAGAAAGCTTTCTCACTCATTGCCCCCAGCTCCCCCCCCCCCCCCCCCATGTCTTCGCTCCCTTACAGTGATTGTTTTTTTTATAATCATCCTCAGCAACTTGAAACCATCAAAGAGGAAGAATAGCTAGCAGATGACAGAAATTACAAAGTAAAAAATACTTCAATAATAGAATTAAAATATTTATTACTATCCATATGTGGGGGGGGGGGGGGGGGGAAGCACAGCGGGCTTGACCAGGTCCTGCTCTCCAGAGGGCCTGGGGTTCGAGTGCTGTTCGGGGTGCCCTGTGATGGACTGGCGTCCCGCCCTGGGTGACCCCCCCCAGCCCTGCGCCCTGCATTGCCGGGTTAGACTCTGGCTTGCCGTGGCCCTGCTTGGGACAAGCGGCTTCAGGCAATGTGTGTGTGTGTGTGTGTGTGTGTGTGTGTGTGTATTTAATACTACTGCCAACATTTTGGTCCCTTGGTGCCTAGTGTCAAATTTTGGTCCCCCCGTATATACTACATTGTTAAATCCCTGTTAATACCATGTCTGTAACTGTGTGTAGTAATTTGATAGTTATCCATTCATACGTGTTGACTATTCATGTATTTGTAGATTATCTGCCGCACTCACACAGAATTAATACCACTCTCACTAGTAAAAATTAAACTATATTTTACTCTGAGTTGTATGTTCCTTTGGAGAAAAGCACCTGATAAATGCATAAATACAAATCTACAGGGACAGCTGGTTGTGTAGTGGTTAGTGTTGCAGCCTCTCGACCCAAAGGTCACAGGTTCATATTCCAGCTCTAGCACCCTTGACCAAGGTACTTACCCTAAATTGATCCAGGAAAATTACCCAGCTCTGCGAAGGGGTAAATAATTGTAAGTAGATTAACATTGTAAGTCACTTTAGAAAAAAGTTTCAGCTCGATGAAGAAATGTATGGGATTGGGTAGAAGAAAGCTTTCTCACTCATCACCCCCAGCAGTCAATGGTTTTTTTTTTTTTTTTGTTGAGAGTATGTCCCGGAGAGGAGCATGAGTTAGTCAGAGCTGTGTGTGATAGTGCTGTTCTCATGTGGGAGACACACAGGGGTACAGTGAAGGAGGAGTCAGTGAAGTGGGAGGCACAGGTGGGCGGAGGGAGGAGAGGGGGCGCGGCCTCATGATGAGGGTGTACTTTCACGTAATTAGTCACTCGGTTTGCTAGATTCACGCGCACACTGGCATCGAGAGGTGAGAAATAGACAGCGCAACAGAGGTAGATAGGAGAAGGAGAGATAACACATCTAACCCCCTTGGAGCTGGATGTGAGATCCATCCCAGGGTCTCCCAGTAAGTACCACACTTCCATCTTCATTACTGTCTGAGAGAAGCTCATTGACTTTTACTTCCACGTCCTGGATCAATGGATTACTTGTTGCTTTGTGTTCCCCATGATTGCATTTCACATGGTTCAAGTTGTTGTTTTTCTTCACCATGCTTTTATTACATTTTATGTTTTGAGAGTTTTGAATGGGCTTTTAAGGGACTTCTGCTTGCCATTTAAAACCCACATGTGTGGCTTTTTGTTTTCCTTTTTTTGCAATGACTCTGTCCCTCTCTCGTCTTGACCGTCTAGCAGAGTTTCATTATTAGTTTCACACTCTCGGACAGCTGTGGCCCAGCTTTCAAAAGTGTTTGGCATTTAGGCAGATGCAGGAGTATTTTATAAAAACAGCTATATATATAGCTGTTTTTATATATGTACATATATATAAAAATATATATGTACACATATAAAAATGATTTTAATATATTAATATTTAAATGTTTTGGTCTTTATATATGTATATATGTAGAAAAACCAAAATATGTAAATATTAATATATTAAAATCATCTGAATTCTTTTAATTTACAAGAGTGTCTGTATTGTTACATTGCACCGAGTTTATTATAGCAGATATGCTGTATTTACTGGGAGAATACTGGGCTTTTTAATTCAACCTCACAAATGTATTGCCAGTGGCAGTGCAGCCTGAGAAACAGTAACCTGCCTTTGTCAGCTGGTTATGATCTCTTTAGCAGAGGGCTTCTTATCTGTGGGAGATGGGAGAGAATGAGGTATGGAGCGCTGAAGAAAGTACTCTACTTCTGCTGGACCTCAGAGCAGTGTGAGATGTTTGTCTGTTCCTCGATGCTGTGCATTATGCCCCAGTGGGCCGGGTTCAGGATGGGTACCAAGTCTGAGTCTGCTGTGGAGGAAGTATCTTTGGGTCCTTGGCAGTTCAGACTTCCTTGAGAAAGCTGGTGGTCCCTCCTGACTGGAGCCTCTGCTGCAACCCCGGGTCCCGTTTCGGGGTGGGATCGGGATGTAGGCACTTGTTTGTTGCTTGTTTATACCCTGGCAGAAGGTGGGAAAGTTCCACACCCTAGTCTATCCCCGTTCACCCCTCCGTGGGACAGTCACCTCACTAAGCCCCCTCCCTCATCTTGCCGCCTCTGTTTTAGCTTCATGGAGACGTCTTCCTTCCTTTTCCTTCTCCTGTTTGGCTCCCATTCCACATAGTAAAAGGGCCATGAGAGAGTAAATGCTGCCTATTAGCAAGGAAGTCTATATAGAAGTTTTTGGATCAAGGATCAAATGTTTTAGCCCTCCACCACAGACAGGAACAAGGAGATTGAAATCAGACACTAGTTTTCTCATTCACTTTAGTTCCTTTGCTTTTTATTGAAATATTCCCTCGCATTTCTGTATATTTCAGATGCGTGCTTGTTCAACTTTTATGCCCTTAAGAACATTTAAGAAATAGTTCTGAGCTGGCTGCAAATCTCAGTTGTGATGGTGTTTTTGTGCTTGAGAATCATACTTCAAGGTACTATTAGTTAAAGGTGATTCTAATGCAAATTACCGTATGTAACCATTCAGGTACATTAATTAATGACCTGAACCACATGAATGGTGCCCTTCCACACACTTCTGTCTTTCGACTTGTGTTATTAGTGTTGAAACGAGATGGATGTGTCCACATTGTTGCTGTTATAGAATCCATTAATCTCATTGCTCTTTCTCCTCTTCTTTTTCCTTCACCTTTCCTGAGCACCTTCCCTAGTCTTTCTGAGAGAATCTAAGAGAATCCAATCTTCACCTTACCTGTTCAAAGTATGATAACCTCAGTCTCATCATTTGTGCTTCTGATGACAGTTTTGACTTGATTTTATCCATTATCCATCTGTTAGTTTTCCTGGTTGTCCATGGTATCCTTAAATTTATTCAAGAATCACAGCTGCAAGGAGGTGTTTTGCTGTTGTCTTTTAAAGTCCAACTTTCACATCTGTATAGCATAGGAAATACCAGTGCTCAAGCAATACTAGTATTTATTCTTGTGTATACGTCAACACATTTGTGGATCTTTTGTAGATGTGCAAGTGTGAACGTATGCCCCCGTACCTTCTTCTTAGTTCCAGTGATATGAATTTGACCATTTTTTTCCTCAGAGGAAACACCTTCTCACACATTTTTTTTTTTTTTGTCCCAGATTGCCTCTCAGCCATGTTAACGTCTGAGCGCAACCCTGGTACACCTAAACACAACACAGCAGCGATGGACCTCCAGGATGAAGACATGACCAAATGGAGCGAGTCCGAGTTTGAGCAGAAGTGTATCTACATTGTTAAGGACCAGTCATCGAATAGGAATGCAGAAAATGCAGACTTGACCCTGGCAGAGGCCTCCTTGCCACGAAACCTACTCTTCAAGCACCGTTCAAACTCCACAGAGGTAGGCCACGAATGCCAACTTGGGAACAACTGCGGTAGAAACTGAACATGAAAAGGCCGTGCTCGAGCGCTACGCTGAACCAGTCATCCATCGCTCCTTAGTCATCAGTTTGTCAGTGGGAGGGTAGACAAATGATTCAATAATATGTTGAATTTGAGTGAATGCACTGACAATAATACCAAGCGGTCTTGGGGTGTGAAGAATGTGATCAGAGCGCTGATAACATTTACACGATCCTCACTGCCTTCAAAGGGTTCAGAATCAATCTGTTTGATCTATGCTGTCATTGTTTAACCAGATGATGAAACTACAGCACGTCTCTTAGCATTTATTCCGTCGGTGCGTCTGTGTCTATGTACGAGTCCTCTTCGTGTTTCCATGTCTGTATCGGCGTGCCTCTTTGTGCATGTCTGCGTCTGCTTCTAGTTGTTGTGCATCCACATCTGTGTCGCTCAGTTCGCTTTTGTCTCCGCAACTCTCACTCCAAGCTGGAGGAAATGGTTAGAACATGTTCTTCTAATTTAAATGTTACCCCAGTTGACTGCCACATGAAAAAAAAAGAAAAGAAAAGAGAAAAGAATATCAATTATGAAAATGGCTTGGTGTCACACGTATTAAAGTTTGACACCGGAAACAACTGGAAGTTTTGTTCCTGTTTGATAAGCTCGGTTATCGCAGTTGCTGCTTGAGTATTGGAGAAAATTGCATCTATACATTTTAATGTCATGAAAACGGGAGAAACGTCAGCTGGAGCAACTTCAGCACTGCTAATGAAAGCAATCCTGTGGATTATTTTGAAGTCATCGTAAACCTTTGTTTATGTTCTTACAAGTAAAAAGTGATGCTGAAATACAAAAACAAATTTTAAGATGCCTGCCGATATTTGAGCAAATTAGGGGGACTTCCTCAGCCGACTGCAGCGTGTTTGAACACATGAGAAAGATGGTGCTTTGCCAGGCCTAGAACACATCCACTCTAATGTGGCTTTCAGGAGATTAGGTAAAATGACCTAATCCCCAGGCAGACGCTCGGGAAAGCACTCCCACATACCTGGAAGCCTTTTGTCTCAAAGAAACAAAAAATGTCGATTTATCCCCTGAAACGGGTTTAAATTACTGAGCATGCAGTGTGTTTTTTCATAATGGTCCAAAACATCGCTGTGGTTTTGCCTTCCTGGAAGTTAGGAGTGGTTAGTTGTAGCTGTTGGGTTGATGGTAAACTGCTCCTTTATTTGCCCTCCCAAAGGAAGAAAAGGAGGTCCTTCAAGTTAATAAGAGACACTTTGTGAGATGAGAGGCAGGTAGTACTTGTCAAACTGACCTTTAATTCAAAAAGTTTTTCTCTTTGCACTCAATTTTTAAAAATGCTGCGTCTCGACTTCTCTCAGCGGGACAAGAATAAAACTTTCCCGTTAAAATGAGTGATTTGCAATAGTCTTGACAAGTAGAAACCTGGCGTAAACATTATGAGAAAAAATATTGCCACCGGTATAGCGTGTGACAGTGGCTGAGTTTTAACACACAGTGTGTATACATAAAAATGTAGTTGAAGAACAAGATGAACATAAACATAGCCTGAGGCCTTTCTGGACTTGAGGAAAAAAATAGGAGCTTCTTTGTTCTGACATTGCATTACATTTATGCAATGTAATTAGTATTTGATTTTTGCATTCATATAAAGTTTCAAAGTTCTCTATTCCTCTCTGTCATAATTAAGAATAATTTCTGCTTACACACTTTAACTTTTCTTGAACTGATTTTAGTACTGTTTTAGTCCTCTGATTAAATGCATATCTGCTATATTTACAATATTTATTTTTTAATATTTTTTCCTAGAAATGTATTAAATTAGGACCAGTTAGTAGGTACTGCCTGCCTCTTGTTTCACCAGTGTCTCTTATTAATTTGAAGGACCTCCTTTTCTTCCACTGGGAGAGCAGATAAAGGAGCAGTTCACCATCAGCCCACCAACTACAACTAACCACTGCTAAAAATTTTTTGAATTTTTTGAATATTTATAAGGGTCAGAGTGGTTAGAGCTCCTGACTTTGGACCCAAAGGTTGCAGGTTTACATCTCACCTCCAGCTGTAATACCCTTGAGCAAGGTACTTGCCTTAATTTGCTCCAGTAAAAAAAAAAAAAAAAAAAAAACCAACCCAGCTGTATAAATGAGCAAATAATTGTAAGTAGTTTAATGCTGTAAGTTGCTTTGGAGAAAAGCGTCAGCTAAATGAAGTAATCTAATGATCAGTTAAACGTAGAGCGCATAAGCAAAGTGTTTATTTTTTGCAAAGCTTCTTTCCTGGTATGTTTGCCACAGTGTGCATAAAATAGCAAAAATAGACAATTGCATGCCACAAATACGATTAGTAATAATGACACACAGTTCAAAACAAACATCGGAAATAAGCCAGAAGGCAGCAGAGGAAACAACTTCTAAGACTGGAAAAGGAGAAAAAAAAATCCCTGGGTGTCCCAGGCCAGCTGGCTGCCCACACCTTCTGGGCATAATAGGGATTTGAGGTTTGTCTGAATAAAAAGTTTGTATAACAGTCTTCGCATGCAATAAGATGTGTTTTGCGGAACATTTTTTTTCTATTCATTTCTTTTCCGTTAAGATTATAGGGGTGATAAGCAAGGAGTACATCCCAAAGGGCACTCGCTTTGGCCCGCTGGTGGGTGAGAGCTATACTACAGACAGTGTCCCCGAAGACGCCAACACAAAATACTTCTGGAGGGTGAGTAACGATGGGCCGCTTGGGTACTTTCTGCTCTCTTTCTTGCGTGAAAAACAAGTCCTGTTCCATTGATGTAGTGAGTGGGCTGCACCAAGGTTTGTCTTCCTGTGTGATGTCACCACAGGCCAGTTCTAGAGAAGCAGCCGGCGTGCTCTGCCGTCGGAGGAGAGCCATGAATTTGCTGAGTAAATGCTCCCCCTGTGAGTGACTGAGTGACTGGGTGACTGAGTGAGAGCACGAGCGCGAGCGCGGCCGGATCGCCGAGCCTCTGCTTTTTGGTTTTGGAGTCAGCGGTGAACGGCACGGGTGCGGCAGGCGCTCCTGTCCGAGAGGTGTGTTTTTCATGAAAGAACACAGGAAGGAGGAAAAGGGAAGCGATTTTGTTCCAAAGCAGTAGTCATTTGACAAATGTGGCTAAATAAGCAATGATATCAATGGAAAAAAAGCTGCACTCCGAGCTCTGCCAGCGGACCGACGCGACGACAGAGCCGGTGCGCCAGCGGAGACCGGTCCTCTGTGCCAGTAAAGAGGCTCGACTCTACGTTTTGCACTGACTCAATGAGGAAGTGGCTTTGAGGTGCAAAAACAGTGCAGAAAGTGCAACCAAAATTGAGAAATTTACTGTTATCTAAAGAGGCCGTTGTGTGGGTCACCATTTGTTTGATGCTGAAACATTGTTCTGCCAGGCATTCCAATTTTCTATTTTTAAAAATTCCGTGCAAGAAGCGATTCCATTTAAAATACATATTTTTATCAGTTCTACATAGCATTAATAATGAAACATCAACGAATATTAGTCTGCTGAAACAAAATGTAGATACGGAAAGAAATCAAACGCGATTCATCGAGCAACAGGGTCTTCGCTCCCGGTTTTCGATTTAAATTCTGACACAAATTTTCAAAGTTGCTTGCGGTTTTAATACATTTATGTAAATTCAGTGGGCTCTCAGCATTTTTGTGTAAGAAATATTGCTTCTGGTTGAGCCTAAGAGGCAGAATGAGCAGTTCGTCTTGTGAGACGTAAAGGTGGAAAAGGCTTTCGAGGTAACGTTAGATTGTAGACTGTGCGCACTCGAGTTCTGGTGGCGTGATGCCTGGAAGTGACAGTTTTTATAGTAAACACCCCCGTGGCCTCAGCCCGCAAGCCCCTTGACACCCTGTACAGCTTTCCATGCTTTTGTTCCATTCAAATGCTCATTGCTAAGCCACCGCAGAGATGCCTATCTGTCTTCCGTCTCTCTAAGGACACCGCAGTCATTTCCCTCTTCCCCCTATTACAGGAAGTTGTGTATCAAAATTGATTAAAAAATAGTTTTTTTTTTCCTAGTGAAAACAAAAATTGCAACTTTTCCGTATGGTCTTTACCCAAGACAGGGTTCAACATCCAATCAACTAAAATCACTGTATTATCATAGTATTATTCCATGCTTTCATTTATACATTAGATTTGCATTTGGTGTTTTATTCCAATATATTAAACATGTAATTCTTATACAATATATAATTAAATAAATATAATTTTCATTACATGCGGTTGTTGACAATTTATGTATGGATGGATTATGAAATCAAATCAAAATCAAATCAAATCAAGCTTTATTGTCACATCATCGTCAACATAACATGTAGAGAAGAGTGAAAATCTTTAGTGCAGCTCCAGAATAGAACCTCTTTTGCCCAAAGTCATTTTTTTACTGTAAACCTTCAAGTTTCCTTCAGGTTTATTCATTTTTAAATGTTTAATTGTTTGGTCTTCATTGCTGTGTGAACATTGGTATCCTTGATTCTTGAAGTCAATATGTTCGCTGTTTTTCCTACATGTGGTTCAGTGGGTCCATGAGAGTTATTATTTCTGTCTCTGTCATTATTTATTTGGTATGTGTGTCTGTTTGAATGGTTTTATAAATGCTCTAGCGTTTTTTTTTCTCACTACAGATTTACTCAGAGGGAAAGTTCCACCATTTTGTCGATGGGCTCGATGTAACCAGGAGTAACTGGATGCGTTATGTGAATCCAGCTTTTTCTCAGGAGAAGCAAAACCTAGCAGCCTGTCAAAATGGCATGAACATCTATTTCTACACAATAAAGCCAATCCAAGCCCGGGAGGAGCTGTTGGTACAGTACTGCTCAGAGTTTGCCCACCGCATGCATTACCCATCCTCTGGAGAACCTGATGTGCTCAGTAAGTTCAGACTCAATTTAACTCGACTGGACTAGACCAACAAGTTATCTGCACGGTCACCTTTTTTGCGGGGGGGATGTAAAAATGGATTTCCACATGTAAATAATGCTTCTGAACGCACATCGCAACTGAGCTACTCGGTCGACATCTTTACGTTACATTTATTCATTCAGCAGATGCTTTTCTCCAATGTGACGTACATCTCAGAGAAAAATACAATGACTGCATTACATCAACAGAAGGACAGATTTGGGTGCGGCACGTGATTCGAAAGTACTGTCAATTTCACATTCCACCATATGAACCAGTATACATCGCATGAGTAGCTGTGTAAAGTTTTTTTCATTATTCTACAGTTCTAAACACAGAATTATTCAACATTAAAATTTTTACATCTTTACATCAAGTTGCTGCATAAAGGTTTATCAATATTTCAACAACTGCTAATCACAAAGTTATTAAACGTAATTAAACACGTTAAGTTACTTTACTACTTTTTACTCATTTTACGCATACCTTCTCATGGTGACTTATGATGCCCCCAGATGCCCCCTCGCACATCTTAGTGATAGAGAGTGTAAGATTGGAAAAAGCAAGCTTTGTCACTTGTCAGTCTGTCCACAACTGCATTGTGTATATTGGTGCTTTTTGCACAGTTAAAAAAAAAAAAAATTTAACAGTCATTACCATGCATTCTTCACACTCGTTTGCCATTCAAAAGCGAGTATGCTTGGGCAACCTGGGCAATGCTTGTATGGGGGACACTTGGCAGAACAGGGAACACAACACAACCAGCACGCAGGTGTCCTACATCTCTGGGAACCGGTGCCAAAGAGATGGGAGAACATGACAGGTGATCAAACTTGTTAACAAAATGCCTTGTGAAAAACACTGGTTTCCAGAAAGTACTCACACTTTTGATACTGCTTGTGCTATTATTTTACATTTACGTTTACTTTACTTCAGTTAGCAGACACTTTTCTCCAAAGCGCCTTCCATTGAAACCTATGCAGTTGTATCAGCCCCCACACCTAAACATTTTGTATAAACACAAGCTTTCGGTAATGTATCCCATAAGCATTATGGAACATCATTTATGTGGCCTCTCTGGTTTTCTGTGCCACTTGAGTCTCCCAGTCCTCAGGTAAGTTGTGACTCTGCTGTGGAAGTATATTCAGGCAGAGCATCCCGCTCCTGATTGAATCATCACACATGGGCAGTAAGACATGCTGGTGCTGCATTGCTTTGTGGGGTTGATTAACAGCGTGGTATTCCTACACACCCACAGTGCTCCAAATAGCACGGAAATGACCAATTTGCTGTTTGCATTTCCCGCAGAGCAAAGCCTGAGAGAAGCTAAGCAGCTGTCTATGGAACCCATGTTCGGTGCCACTTCTGCAGAAAATGAGTACAATGCCTTAAGACTCCACCGGGACCTTGGTAGACCCCCCATAAGCCCCTGGTACTTTGATAACCTCTCGATGCATCTGAACAACCCCTTCTACCCACGCATAGTCTACCCCCTGCACCCTAATCCCAACCAGGAGCCCCTGAGGATCGTGCCTGCCTTTGGTCTGGACTGCTCCAGTCACATGACCCTCTCCTCTGGTCAGTCCATGGGCAGTCTCAGCCCAGCTAGTAGCCCTGAAAGCAGCCCAAGTCTCTCCCTGTCTTCCACCTCTCCGTTTCAGGAACACAGTGCAGACTCATCTCTGTCATCGGAGCACTATGTCAGCAATGTACGACCAAACCCATGTTCCCCGCCCAATCACATGCACTCCAACCTGCACTTCTCTCACTTTACACATCACTACCTTGTGGGGCTGAACAGCATCTTACCCTACATTTACCCCATGCCGTGCAACCTACAGCTACCGTCTGTCCCCCTCCCTCCTGCGAACGGTCGCAAGAACATTTTGCTCCCAGCACCTACCAGTGCCTTCTCCTCTCTGAAAAAACCAGCCCCCAGTGCTCCCAGCGGTGCCTCCGCGACAGTGAGCGCAGCCACCTCTGTTCAATCTGCACCTGCCGAGTCCACGTCAGATCTGGCGCCTCCCGCCACTGCCGGTGAGAACACAGTGGACCACAGCAAGAAAAAGAGCGATGCCACGGGCCACAAGACGCTGCCCTACCCTTTGCAAAAGCAGAATGGAAAAATAAAGTATGAGTGCAACAACTGCCACAAGACATTTGGTCAACTCTCCAACTTAAAGGTATGGCTTTACTCTCTTTTATCTGTATTTCACTTTCAACACACAGACATACAAAGCGGATCATTAAGATTATGTGCGAGACTGAATCAACATGGCATTTGAAATGCTGAAGATGACATGGTCGGTGCCTCTTAAAAGTGGACCTCAGCTCCATCGTTCCCTCCTCCTCCCACGAACAGGTACACCTGCGGGTCCACAGCGGAGAGCGGCCCTTCCAGTGTGTGACTTGTAGTAAAGGCTTCACACAGCTGGCCCACCTGCAGAAACACTACCTGGTTCACACTGGCGAGAAACCACATAAATGCCAGGTGAGTGCAGCGATGAGTTGGTTGTTGTGATGTTAAATAACTTCATGGCAACATTTGCTTCTGTTGCTGACTCAGCCATACACGGTGACCGCGAACGAGGTCCGAAAAGGTTGCGGAACTGTTTGTAAGTGGGCCAGTATGTCATTGTCATCTGTAGCAGTTGCAGAATCGTTCATCTTTGATCTGCTCCCCAAAACACTGTGATGCACAGGTGTGTCAAAAACGCTTCAGCAGCACTAGCAACTTGAAGACTCATCAGCGCCTACATTCAGGAGAGAAGCCCTATCAGTGCAAGCTGTGCCCGGCCAGGTTCACTCAGTTTGTGCACCTGAGACTCCACAAGCGGCTGCACACCCGCGATCGGTCCAAGGTGTGTCCGTACTGCCATCGCACCTATACCCACCTGTGCAGCCTCAAGGCTCACCTGCAAGGTTACTGCCCAGCCGCGCCAACTCCTCCCCAGCGGTCCGCCGATGAGCTCGGCCGCATCAACGAGGCCATTGAGCGCTTCGACCTCAGCGAGGATGCCGACCACCTGGAGGAGATGAGTAGCATGTACGCAGAAGGTGTGGTGGAGAAGGAAATCCTCAGCCACATTTGGAAAGAGATGGGTCTTGGTGAGAACCTCTGCGAAACTGCTGGAAAGATCTCTTCAAGCAAACTGAACCAAAGCAACTCTATACCAGTCAAAGTCAAAAAGGAAACCCTTTAATCCATGGAATCCCTCACTTGCCCCTAATTAAAGGAACAAAGAAATGTTTCCTAGTTTTTAAAACTACTACTACTATTACTACTACTACTACTACTACTACTACCATTATTATTATTATTATTAGCAGTAGTATTATTATTATTATTAGTGCCACCAGAGTGCCTGCTGCTATGGATGCACAGATGATCTTTTATTGTCTGCAATAAACCCTGGGCTTTTATGCCAGGGACTCACATTCTCAGGGCTAAGAGATTTGTGTTTTGCGTTCATTTTGTACCCATTCATAACATTACTCTTGTACAATTATGCAACTCTAATTATTATTATATTATATATTGGAAATATATAATATATGTTGTATAATCTAATACCAGGGAAATTTTGTTACATGTTATTGTGCAATCACTGTATATCTTTAAAGGATATTTTGTGCATTCTAAAACAATATATACCTCAGTGTTTTTTTCTAAAAGAAGCTGTATTGATCTGAGTATTGATCTTTCAACATCTGAGTGAAGTTGAAAATAAACTGTCATTGTTTTTATAGCATCTCATTTTCAATGCAGCAGTTTTTTTTAAATTTGTTCATTCATTTAGCTGATTTTTTTCTGTGAGGTGACTTACTACATTAAGTTGCTTACATAGATGCACCTAGGTCAATTTTACTGGCGCAATTTAGGTTAAATACCTTGATCAAGAGTACTACAGCAGGTGGTGGGATTCAAACCTGGAATGGAAGAGGCTAATGAGAGAATGTGTATTGAGGGAAATTTGCTGTGTAGGGACTATCACATTTACATTTACTTATTTAGCAGATGTTTTTCTCCAAAGCAATTTCCAATGAACTCTGTGTTGTGTTGGGAGCCCACATACCTTATTCACCAAGGTGACTTGCACTGCTGGATACACTACTTACACCGGGTCACTCATCCATACATCAGTGGAACACACACACACTCTCTCTCTCTCACACACTATGGGAGAACCTGAACAGCATGTGTTTGGACTGTGGGAGGAAACCAGAGCACCCAGAGGAAACCCACGCAGACGCAGGGAGAAGATTGAAACTCCATAGAGACTGAGCAGGGACCACACCCATGTCCTCACATACCACCCAGGTGCTGTGAGACAGCAGCACTGCTTGCTGTGCCACCATGCCACCCACATTTAGTTGTAGGAAGAAGGCCATCAAAGCTGTTTCTGAGACTGTGAAGAGGGCATCTACATGGTTGTGGGCCAGGAGAGGTGAGCCATGGGTTCAAGGTAGTGCTATCTGCCTGTCGGCTGGGGTTTGATCAGGCCTGGTCAGGTCATCTGATTAGGGGTGTTTGGCACCGGATTACTTACCTGTAACCAGACGCACTATAAAATGTGTGATATAAAACGTTAGTTCATTTTAATTCTTCAAAGTAAATTACCATGTTTGTGCAATGAGCTTCTTAAAAGCCTTTTCCCTTAGATACTACATAGAGTTCATTGGAAGTGGCTTTGGAGAAAAGTGTCTGCTAAATAAATAATGTAAATGTAGTGGCACAATAAGCATCTGTTTTGACAGAATATTTATTCTCCGTAGTACACACACACACACACACACACAGTTTCAGAACCGCTTGTCCCATACAGGGTCGCGGGGAACCGGAGCCTACCCGGCAACACAGGGCGTAAGGGACACACCCAGGACGGGACGCCAGTCCGTCACAAGGTACCCCAAGCGGGACTCGAACCCCAGACCCACAGGAGAGCAGGACTGTGGTCCAACCCACTGCGCCACTGCATCCCCTTCGCTGTAGTATTCATGTACAAATAGTTATGCCGTTATCAAACTCTGCTTTAACTGCACTTGATGATTATTGGCTGCGCACCGAAAGCACGTCTGAGGCATTTGGCGGGACAGGACACGGCAGTGCGATATTCCCCTCCCTAAGGAATTATACTGCCTATTGTAATGTAGCTCATGTTAATAAAGGCAAATATTGAAATACAGTAGGTGCCCCTGCAGATGTTCACCACCCCAAGAGGGAAATTTAACAGTGCACCCCTGGTTGGGCCTGAAAGCAACAAATCAACAGAGAAAACCCCGTCTGATCTTTTTTTGAAAAAAGAAATGAAGTAGAAAAGCAAAACAAGCTGTGGTTTGGATTTTATTTCTTCTACTTTTTCATTCTGTGTGCTTTACTGACACCCTCTTTCAGTGCCAAGCCCACGCGTTATGCTTTCAATATAAAAGCGTTTTTTTTTTTTTTTTTTTCAGCCTTTTTTCCTTCTATGCCTTTTACATGCTTGTTTTTGAGCAGCCCTGAGAGAGGGGGTGTTGAAACTGACCTTCAGAAGAGGAGGCTCTCAGACCTAATCAGAATTTCATTACTTCCTGGGTTGCTTGGTGGAAACCAGGTTATCGTGGTACGAGAGAGAATAAAGTTTCTTTTTTGCTTAAACGCTGAGGAAGAGGTTGATTTTTCACTGATCAGTCAAGTAGTGCTTAGTCCTCGCAAAGCAGGAAACCTATGGGTGGGCCGCAGGATGAGCGAAACCCCCACCCACCACAGGAGCCGCTATACCGTTACAGCACCGCGCTGTGGGAGCTCCTTTTTGCTGTTTGTTAATTAGCAGCTGTGTAACAAGAGACGCTTGTACTGTAAACATGCAACGTTATAACATATTTGAACCTTGGAATCAGACTGCTTCGATTCGCCATACCAATATCCGCACCGACACGGTATTGGCTTGCGATGATCAATCACGTCAGCGCTCGAACAAGACGGAGAAATCTCTTGCAAGAACGGGGAAAGATTAACTTTCAGGCATTATGAAATACATGTATGACTATATTAACATATAACGAGGCCCTTTTTGGCTTTAACGCTGCAGACAGAGACAAAAATGACCATAACGGTAGTCATGAGTCAAAAGGATCCCACAGAGCAGAAAGAATGCATGAGTACTTTGAACAGCAAAGTAATATGTTTCTATAAACTAGTCACAGTTTGGTCTTCAGAAATGGACTTCAAGACTCTGGACATGACCCACAAGACGGTGAAATGTTCATCAACACAGTAGCTGCAGGACCCTATCGCTCCTTACATCCCAGCAAGAACACTGCACTCCTCCATACCTGGCTACTTGGTGGTCCCGCTCACAAAGCGTCTAAGATCAAAGGTTCGTTAGTCAGTTTAGCTCCAATTTGGCACAATAAGCTCCCTCTGTCCTTCAGAACTGCTGAATCCCTGCCAGGGTCCAAGAAGGATCTCAAGATTCCTTTCTTTTGGGCCCACTTCTCTCCTGATTTCCTAACAGCTCTACATGTTTGCATCACGCAGTTACAAAGTTACATCTTTGTACTTCCTATCTGACTCTTAATTCTATAGGCAGCTACTCATGTAATGCACGTCAGTAAAAAAATCTGTGATGTCAGACTAACAAACTGTGCGTCGTTATATAAAGCTCTTTGCTGTACAGTGTACTTTGTTCACTCTGACTTGAACATCGCTTTAGAGAAAAGCGTTCGCAAATAAACCGATGTAAATGTTTGAGCTGGTTCACTTGGAGTTGAATAAGTGATCAAAACCTCAGCAAATAAAAACACCGATAGCCATCAGTATAAATTTAATGCAAATGAAGTATATCCAAGGGGGGGTGCGGTGGTGCAGTGGGTTGGACCGGGTCCTGCTCTCTGGTGGATCTGGGGTTCGAGTCCCGCTTGGGGTGCCTTGCGACGGACTGGCGTCCCGTCCTGGGTGTCTTCCCTCCGGCCTTACGCCCTGTGTTGCCGGGTAGGCTCTGGCTCCCCGCGACCCCGTATGGGACAAGCGGTTCAGAAAGTGTGTGTGTGTGTGTGTGTGTGTGTGTGTGTGTGTGTGTGTGAGAAGTATATCCATAGCTGAAAAACTGCTTTCCACTGTCTAACCAATGGCTAAAATATAACCCTGAAACTGTCTACTTGATATTGATGACACAGCATGTAGTACAGTCATATATGGTAAAAAAATGCGATGAGCATTCACACATACAGTAAAACTTCACAGATACACTGTCTGGAAAAAAAAAAAAAACAGCACAAGAGTAAAATCAGGTACACATAGACAGTTTGATTCTCATAAAAAGAATTTTAATGAAGAAAAACAAGGTTTCATATGTAAAGGTCTTGACCACAGCAAAGTGCAAAGGGTAAACATGATAAAAACTGAATCAATCTGAGGATTCTCATACATGCATGACTCATTATGTTATAATACCTCTATGGCTCCTATACATCGTGCCGCACAGAGTCCACTGCTGGCCGAGCACTCTCTCACTTGTAATTGTCACATGCAAAATTTCCCTTTCTCTCTCACTTTGGCTCTCTAGAACACGGCCGGAGATCATTAAATACGGAATGTATGCTTCCCATGTCAGATCGCAATGTTTATGTTGAAGGATATGCTTTGCAACATGAAAAAATCTACAGCAGAGACTGGTGCGGTATAGTCTGTGTGTGCACGCGTGTGTCTGTGTATCATAGTTGCGGTGCGGTGGGCACATGTGGGACCACACTGGTTAGAATAGCAGAATGTTTACCCTGTAGCCGGAGGGGGTGGACTTCCTCCAGTTGGGGTGTTGTGTTCAGCGGTGGTTTTGCATCGTGCCCATTTCGCTTCATCCAAGCAGAGCGAGTGCCTTCATGAGCCTGCGTTCAACTCCATCTGCCCCCAGGCCTTCAAACTCTGCACTTTGGGCTCCATCCACAACATCGGGCATTTCGGCAGGTCAGGATCCGGTAACGGGACGCAATGCAACGTGAGCGCGAATGAGAGAGGGTTGCTCCTAAACTTTAGACGGCACAGTTAGACCTCCCAAAATATTTCAGAAACTACTTTAGAGTATCGAAACACACACATTTTCTGAACCGCTTGTCCCATTTGGGGTCACAGGGAGCCAGAGCCTAACCTGGCAACACAGGGCGTAAGGCTGGAGGGGGAGGGGACACACCCAGGACGGGACGCCACTCTGTCGCAAAGCACCCCAAGCAGGGTTCGAACCCCAGACCTACCGGAGAGCAGGACCCGGTCCGACCCACTGCGCCACCGCAACCCCCAGTATCAAAACAAAGAATTGATATTTACCAGCACAAAAAATATGAAATAAGTCAATACTCAATAGGTGCCGGAGATATAAGGATAAAAGATACGGTAAAGATAATATCCCATTTAAATGGCAACACATACGTTTCTGAGAAAAGTAATATTCATATAACCTTTGCATAAAGTTCACATCATTGTTGATATCTGTGTAAAGTTACACAGCATCTTCTCATTAGGCTTCCATGTGTTTTCAAGAGCTATGAAACCAGGAAGGACGGTAGGGTGGCGCAATGGGTGGTGCCTCACAGCTGCAGGGATGCTCATGTTGCCTCCCACAGTCCAAAGAAACGTGTTACACTAACTGGTGACTCTAAATTTCCTGTAGCGCGTGTATGTCAGAGTGAATGAGTATGTTTTTATCATGTGATGAACGGGCTTCCTGTCTAGGGTATACCCTGCCTTGTGCTCCGTTTCCAGAACAGGCTCCCGACTACCATGACCCTGGACTGGATAAGTGGCTATCGATCACGAAACTAGAAACGTAATAAAAATTATTCTATTGCTCATAAACACAGATCACGATAATACAGGTACTCAAGTAGGAGGAAAGCAAATATCAGGAACCGAGACCGTTCCGCTGGCATCTGTGTTTCCCTCGTGGAGTGTCAAAAACCGATATTCCAAGATGTTTTGTATCTGAATCTGTATCAGCTCCGTTACGGATAACATGCAACGGATTCTGGCACGATGTCTAGTGGAAGCTCTGCAAGTGAACGTGCTATTCAGAGTAATCCTCAACTAAATTCACCCTTTCAAAAACACAGTCAAAAATAACGTTGAACACTTGATATCGTCCCTGCCGAAAAAGACCCTCACCCCTCAATACACGACACTGTAAACACACACGCACGTGCGGTCAGATTTAAAGCTATGATGTGCGGGACAAAGGGGACTTGAGCACGTATACACAAAGCGCAAAAAGGACATTCCTGTGAAAGTTCAGTCGAAGGGTAAGTAGAACCGGTGAACAACAGGATGCGAAAGGTTCTTCAGTGACTTCTGTGAGGAGGACAGTAGTCCCTTCTACCACTCGCCCTTGTACAGACCCTCCGAGACCTCGGATGGCCGTGTCACATTTGAGGCCCCCCGCACTGTTTGGGAAGATGGGTAAAAAAAAAGATTTTACTACAAAGAATGTCTTTTTTTTTTTTTTTCTTTTTGTGAAGAATGCATGACGGTTTAATTTTTTTTTTTTTTTAACTTTAGCTGAAGGGGGTGGTTGCAGTGGCGCAGTGAGCTTGACTGGGTCCTGCTCTCCGGTGGGTCTGGGGTTTGAGTCCCGCATGAGGTGCCTTGCGATGGACTGGCGTCCCGTCCTGGGTGCGTCCCCTCCCTTTCCAGCTTCACGCCCTGCGTTGCCGGGTTAGGCTCTGGCTCCCCGCAAGCTTCGCTAGTGTATGCGTGCGTGTTAGCTGAAGGTACTCCGGCTCCACGCAGTATATTTTACCGCGATACGCCCTCGGTTGAAGTGAGGCCTGGGCCGAACGAGCCCGCTGCCCACCCTCGTAGGGCCTGTGCGCGTGCGTGTGACTCTCAGCAGCATTCCTGAGGAAATACCCCCGTTAACACGTTCCCTTGTGCGACACCTCTCTTCTTTCTCAGGGAATAATATTTTCAGAACCAGAGCAGGGAAGGGAAAAGAGAAAGGGCGAAAAAGGTCAGAGAGGCCCAAAATTGTGCACGTAGAAGAGAAAGTAGTGGGGTGACACCCAGCATTTCCTGTTTGCCTCAGGGAGCTGGTCTGAGCTCATTCGGGTGTGTATTGAACAGATGCAAAGCCAGACTTTTCTAATAAATTGCGGTGGTGGAGGAAAGGTAGAAATGCGAAGATACGTTGCCCGGAAATCAGATGAAGCACTTAACTTCATGGGCTTTTTCGGCACGATACGACAAAACACAACCTTTGCAAATCCAGGAGAGCTGAATGACAAACACACACACACAGAGCTGTATACACACCCTGACCACGGCGAAACTAGAAGTGAGTCAGAACCGCACACCTTCTTGCAGAAACGTACAGGCACTGACACATTATTGCCTCCGCAACAGTGGACCGCCCTGCCGGTCACCTCATCGTGAGTTTCTGCTTTAGACACGTCTCACGCCCAGGAGAAGCCCGCGAGAGGCCCAGGACCGGACCGGACCGGACCGGCGAGGCGCCACAGTCCGCCCGTCCACATTTCTGACACGGACAGAGAGAAGGACGGTGTCCTGGAAAACGTGCGCACGACTTTCAGAATCTCGTTTTCAGTATCAGGTGAGCTCCGTGATACGGGAAGGCAGCTGTATGATTCATATCGCGCCATCCCGTCCGCACAGATAAGGACTGCGTTCACAAGCCACGCCCCCACAAATCAAACCCAAGACCTGCCTTCATTCTCACTTTCGACAGTGCAGTTGGAGTGACACGTCCTTTTACCGTTACACGCGGCGTTACTCCAGGTTTCTGTACGCACCGGTGATGACACAGCTCCTGGCGCATGCGTTCTCGCCGTCGGCCCCGTACACTAGCGATCGCAGGGGCAGAGTTTCTTTTTAATAACTACGTAAGGATTACTGCTGATGAACTTTTCAGACCGAGAGGCGGTGCTCGAGAGCTCAGGCTGAAAATATGCATAGACAATAACTACCAGCATAAATAGAAAAGGTCATGTGACTGACTGCACTCATGGAAACTGGAACAAAGAAACAGACACCCGGGACCTTTAACCGTTTCCTCTCATAATCCTGTAAATGGTCAGAGGGCCGGGCCTTGCTATACATTCCTCGAACCCTTCCATCTCCCCCCTCCCACTCCACCCACGACTTCAGATCTGGGGGCGTCCCGTCCCCTGCCGGCACTCTCACAATGACACGGCGGGGAATTTTCTGTCACAAAACAACAACAAAAACTATCTCATTATAAGTATCCAGTTAACCATTGTTAACAAAGATTACTGTCAATATTATCTCACATTAAAAACGAAACATCGGAATAATATCCCGACAGAAACCCTTGACATTGATTTCTGGTTCTGGAAAACACATGTATGTATTGAATTTATACGTGTATTCAGTCAAAATGAAAAGCAGAAACAATTTAATTGGTCTTCACGTGGTTTAAATGTCACGTAACATTTCCTCTCAAACTATTAAACATTATTCTTTTTTTAAAGTTCAGCCCTTATGAGCATGGCAGGAGAAAAAAATAATGGGTTTGTCAACAGTTTTACGGTTTCTCTAACTATACACTTTTCAAATAAAGCTGATTATATTATATTATATTATATTATATTATATTATCACTGTAGTAATTGCAAATGAAACAGATTATATAAGTTATCAAAGGGTGTATATTTGGTAATAGTCTGACAACCTTTTCAGACAAACCTTTTGGGTACCATTAATTTCCATTTTAGATCAAGGCAACTATGGAAGGCAGCACCGTGGTACAGCGGGTAGCACCGGTGTCTCTCAGTGCCTGAGCTATGGGTTTGGATGCGGGTGTCTCCGTCTGTGTGGAGTTTGCATTGGTTTCCTCCAGGTGCTCTGGTTTCCTCCCAAAATCCAAAGATATGTGTTCCAGGTGACTCGAAATTGCCCGCGTGCATGTGTGACTGAATGAGTGTGTGTGATTTCCCTGGGATGGACTGGTGTCCCATCCAAGATGTGTCGTGCCTCATTCCCCATGCTTCCAGGATAGGTTCCACACCACCATGATCCTGCATTAGTAGAGTCAATCATTGATAGTGAATGGATGGAATAATAGACCACGAATCAGTTTGGAGGCCTGCGGTCCATACCTGCAGTCCATACAAGCAGGCTGGCTGTCGAGTGCAAGAAGAAAATCAGCACGAGACACCACTGCGAGCACTCAAATAACCACTTGACACTCCACCTCATACACCACATGAAACACAAGCCTGGGCAGTTAGTGGGTGTGTCTGACTTACCAGAAATTCATCAGCTCATCAGCAGGAAACATGTTGTGAAACACAGCAGGCCTAAGCAAAGGAAGGAGACAACAATTAAAGAAGTGTTTCTTTTCAAAAAATGAACTTAGACCTTTGGAACAGATCCGTACGGTTTTTGCTCCTGTTTGGTGCCGTGCCACTTGACTCCAGTAACTGGGCCAATAAATGAGAAAAAAGAATTTCATCACCTCTCACTACCAGCAAGAGTCACACTTCTGCCTGATTCATTTCACAGGTTGTCAGATACATAATGAAGTACTGCATGAATAAAAGTGGTACTCATATGAAATATTCATAAATTTTGTACTCAAACAATCTAAATGAAAACAATAAAATAAGAAGCGGAAAACGACAATTTAAAATCTTACTTGATTTTAATAAGACAGAAAATATACAGTATTCTAACTTTTGAAAGGAGGCCTGCATCAAATGCTGGTATATGCAAAGAGTGCTTTGTTTTTAATTTGTACAAAAGACTTGGATTAAAAGTTTTTCTTTAGTAACAAAAAGTGCTGCTCTAATGAAGGCAAAGCGGTGGTGCACTGACTGGGTGGAAGGTTTCACTGTTTCCAGTCTTTTAATTCCACTTATTTGGATGTCAAATGAAGTGGCGCAAATGAAAAAAGATATTGCAGGAAGTGCATTTTTTGGGTGAGATGATCCTTTTAGACACTTTCCCCTCCAGTTTCAAACTAAAACGACATAAGGAGAAGCAAATGCGAAAGAAATCAAATCCCTTTCTTGACAAATTGGGCACAATACTGAGCGATGGGAGAATTTTTTTTTCAATTAAATACATTTTTAAAATCCCAAATGCACTTTCTAATTCAGTTATAACACGTATTTGCAGTACAATTTTCAAGAACAATCCCCTCCACGCGCCACCAGTCACAAAAAAATGGAATTAACAGGAAACACAGCAAGTACCACCAAGGCTATCAGAGTCCGTGGAAAGAGTTACACGGCGACGCTGTAAACCTGCAGGTGTCACATACACACATTTATTGGCACTGACTGGCAATACAATGTTTACATTTACGTTTACATTTACATTTATTTAGCAGATGCTTTTCTCCAAAGCGACTTCCAATGGATACTATGTAGTGTCATCAGCCAACACACCTTATTCACCAAGGTGACTTACACTGCTAGATACACTACTCACAATGGGTCATTCATCCATACATCAGTGGAACACACAAACTCTCTCTGTCATTCACACAGCATGGGGGAACCTGAACAGCATGTCTTTGGACTGTGAGAGGAAACCAGAGCACCCAGAGGAAGCATGCAAACTCCAGCTTTCAACTTAACTTATTGTAATAACTCTTTACTTATTATCATCAACTTTACTTATTATAATAACAAACTAAAAGAAGTGCTTTCAGCGTATTCTTTGTAACAGCTAAAAGTCAAATCCATCCGCTAGTTTTAGAAACATCCTGCCACGTATTCCAGAGATGAAACGTTGAAATGATAAATAAAAAAAACTTAACCTTGAGACAAAGTGACACATGGTGGGAGTCACTGAAACAGATTAACTTGAAGCACAATGTGATAGATCTGAAAGTCCAACAGTGAGACTGAGTGAAAGCAGAGAAGAATCTGAGGTTTGTGGCGTAAATGTGAGAATGCTCAGCTTCATGGAAACTTAAAAGAGTTACGGTTTGTGCAGGGCAAAATGAGGCGAACAGAGCAAACTTTCACTCCCTCGCCCTTAGAAGCCGTGCCACACTCGGCACCAGGGCACACCGTAGCACAAGTGACCATGTAACATGCTTGAGCTTTCATCCCAAACAAGGATCAATACTATACAACCCAGAGACGAGACCAGATGTGGTCTGCGCTCAGTGGAGAGAAGCTACGACACTTTTCACGAGGTTCTCAATGATCCATGTGGGAATGGTCCTGAGCGAAGGAGCTCTGCGAGGCTCCAGGGTGGTACATGATGATGAGGAAAACCCTGAAAACTGCAGTGGGAGGAGTCGTGCTAAAATAGCCGAATGAATAATTCTCTACATCACCCTTGGGGTTGGACTGTAGGGTGTACTGGGGTATTAGAGGTAATACAAATGTGCATCGTGACTCACTATTACAGAGGGAACTGTAATAGCGATACTATTGAAGAAGGTCATCATGGGAACTGCAGACAGGAGGATTCTGTCAGAGGTTTTGTTCCCAATGATTTTCACACGTACTCTGCAATTTCCACAGAGTTTGGAATTTTAAGGAAGAAGTCAGGTTATTCTCATTAAATGTCGAATCTCTCCAACGCATCTCAAGTCATGTTTATGGGCATGTGTACGCAGTAAAGCTGTACATCTCACAGTGATTCTTTTGTTTATACGGGAGGTTAGCCTCACTGGAGTAATTTGAAAAGCAGCCAGCAACCAACAACCTTCAGATTGTATGGCAACGATAACCCTAAGCACTACGCCGCCTACTGGCCAACGATGATAGATGGATGGATAAGTGGTTAATGAATGTAGAGGCCGATACTGCCACCTAGTGGACTATTGCAGGAAAACAGCAAAACTGTATTTTTGTTTTAATTATGTACAGATAATTTTTATGAAGTCCGTCCGATTTTGTTATCAGAATAAAAGCAACCTGTGATATCCCGAAGAGTGAAATGTGCAGTAGGACGGTTCAATAATATTCATTTTGATAAGAATATAATTTCTTAAAGAAAACTTGAATTCCCTGACCGGGAATCGAACCCGGGCCGCGGCGGTGAGAGCGCCGAATCCTAACCACTAGACCACCAGGGATGCTTAAAAACACCTACTGCCATTGCTATATAATATTACATATGGCACGTCAATTAAAGAGAAACTAAATTGTTTATAATTTGTTTTTGTTTCACAATGCTTTTCTTACATAGCCAAGTAGTACACCGCTTTCTGTTTTCGTTCATTTTCTGTTCCGTAGACTTAACGCTCGAGTCGTATGTTTACACACGCTATACACTTTCACGTCCCGTCTGACGTCACAGCGGAGGAGGCGGACCGGCGGTGGTCGCCCGCTGCCCTGAAGAAGCGTCTCGAGTGGAAGCGCGATGGAAGTCGGTGTGTGACCAGGTGTCCGTGTCGTTGGAGGCCACCGAAGTCGGACGAAATATACATACTTATATGTGTATGGTTCTGTTTATTTTATATGTTTACAGTCTGCAGCGGACGTCGCGCTCATTAGTACACGCAGAGCTAATCCAGCTAGCCGCTCGGTGGCTGACGAACAAGCAAGCGCAGCGCGAGAGCGGACCTTGTCCCTATCGCGTGCGGCTGTTTTTTTTTTTTCTTTTCCCCCCCTGCCTCGGTTGGTTTTTTATTTTTTTTATTTTCCTCATCTGGCGGTCGGAGTCTGTTCCGCCTTCAAAGCCGGGGGACTCATCGCAGAGGATGCGGAGCGCAGAGCGCAGCGGGAGGAGCGGCAGTGCTTTGGGGTGGAGCTCGTGAGCGGCGGCTGGAGGTGCACGCGCGCTCATCTTCATCCATCGCGTGCGGTCTCCGTGAGCGCCCGGATGACTGACTGTGTAGGTCTCTTCGCCGACACAGCGCACGCGGGGAGACGGAGGATGCAGCAGAGAGGAGCAGATGGCGCTCCGTGTGTGACGAAACGCTGAGCGCGGCGAAAAGAATGTCTTGACTTGAGCCTGAGGCGGTGGACACAGTAGCGGAGTATGAATTTCAGGCCGGGGCAGCACGATGTGGACGTGTCACTTCACTCAGTTTTTCTGAATTTACGTGGTGTTTAACGTGTAACTGGCTGTTTACAACAACAGCGATGCTCATTTCACAACATTCAAATTCTTGCTTGTAATCCTGGAGAGTCAGAGTGTGGTGATAAATCTGTTCATTATTAGTAGTAGTAAGTATCTCTTTGGTATCTCTTCATAGCGGTGTGTGCTTGAAAACAACTCTCTTCTGAGAGACACCTGGAAGCTACAAAGTTCACCGGCACCACTGCTGCCCAAGATAACTGTTTTCCAACTATTTGACAAGTTGCTCTTGTTGGTGGAAAAATCTGTTTCTCTTTAAACCTTTAAATGGTGAACTTGGCGATAAAAATGCAGGTATGGCTGCTCCTGTGTCTCTGTCGAGACGGAAAAGCCAAGCGGTGTTACCTCAGGACCGTGGCCCCTACTGTTTACCCTAGAAGCCATCAAGTAGAGCTGCAGCTACATGAGGAAGAATAGACTAATACGCCTACTGAAAGATAGGGGATTGCGTGGTATTCTGGTGGCCTTTTGTTATTCATTGTGGTGCACTTCATAGTTAGTTGCGTATTCGTAATGACTGTATATTGTGAAAGAAATGTATCGTGACCGGAAGTATAAATCTTAACATGAAGCCTTACCGCTGACTGGTGGTGCTTGTGCTCAAGTTGATGGTGCGTCTCCCCTGGTTTGTCTTTCCCAGAAGGAACACACCATCCAGCTGAGAGCGCTGACTGCTGACCGCCGTGCGATGGAGAAGGAAAAGAAGCCAGGTTACTTCGCCAGGTGAGGCAGTAACCGCACAAAGGTTTTTGTCATGTCATGTTGTGGTTTCTGTGTTACCTGCTTCGTGACCGAGTTCTCCTACGGAGGCACAGTGTGATGCTTGAGATATGAGTATGGCGTTTCAGTTGCTGATTTGCCTACACTTTGCTGTCAGAGCAAGGTTAATATCTACGGTATCCACCTATTAAAGTTTCCTTTTTGTATACCTTTCTTTAGTTGTTGACTCAGATTTAAATACACGCACACACATTTTCTGAACCGCTTGTCCCATTAAATAGAGTAGAATTAATTGGATTGAAATAATGCACTGAAATATCCACTTCAGGTAGTGAATTGGGCTGTTACTTGCAGCAGCGGGAGGTATTATGATTAGGGCGTTGCACTGCAGTCTGTTGGTTTGAATCCCATTTCTGCTGTAGTATCTCTGATCACGATACTTACCCTGGTTGGCTACATTAAGAATAATCTGCTTTATAAATGGTAAGTCATTGTAACGTAAATAACGAAACGCTGCGATTTGCCTTGGACGGAAGTCCTCAGCTAAAGAATGTTATTCTCCCATTTACACAGTGGCATCAGTTAATACTTATTAGTGCATTTTGACTTTCATAAAGGTTGCTTTTGGTAAGTAGCATTACATAGCATACTTCTTAGTGAGCATATAGTGCAAGTTCTGCTGATGTGTGCAGAATGACCTTATGCGGGAGGAAAGACTAGGGGAGGAGGGGCTACAGATGAAGTCAAGCAGAAGGGAATTAGTCAGCTAAGTGGCCAGCCTCCGTGTGCCGACGTCCCGCTCTCCACGGCAGCCTCGCCTCACCTCCCTGCTACTTGGGAGCGACGCCATGTCTGTGGGCAGCAGCAGCAGCATCATCAGCCTTAGCATGCCCAGCCTGTCTGCTCTCTCCCGCCTCTGTGACAAGGCCCAGAGATACGCAGAGAGCAGCACGCTCCCCTGGTGAGTCCACCCGCTCCTTCCGAGAGCCAGTTCAGCATATGCTCCCTAAGGTGGAGCGGGGAGGTGATTCAGAGCGATTTTTGCATCCCTCTTGGGTGTTGCGGAGAGCTCGCATAAAAAAAAGGCAGTGAAATATTTATCCTTTCAGCACAGGCCTTTGAGGTCCTGGCAGGGTGATGATGGGTTTTGTTTTGGGTCAGACTGGCGGACGAGCTGGGAGTTTTGCTAGGCGCAGGGATGCGGTCAGCTCCGTGTGCCAGTTGTTGCTGCAGTGCTGCCTGGCAGCTGCTGTGCAGCCGTGTGACGCCACCAGCACTGCAGCTGCTAATGCACGAGTGTTGTTAGATCTCAACTGTCAAAGCGTCGGCGTCCTGTCAGTGCTGACAATGTGAGGTTTGCATCGGTGTGCACTTACTCAGTAGGTGTTGGTAACTTCTCCTGGGTGTCAGTGTCACTGCCTGTCACTCTCCACATTCATAGTTTCACTGCTTGCTGTTGTGTTCGTGTGCTGTGTCACTCGTCCCGACACATTGAAATAGTGACGTGTCTTTTATTCCCAAAAAATCATTCTGATCTGGCCCCTCCCTATCACATCCCTCTGCTGTAAAACCAGAAAGTTTGAATTGACTTGACCAGTTAGCCAGGACATCTTGGCTTCCTTCCTCCAGCCCAGTCGGCTATTGTTGTGACCTTCGTTCTGTGCCATGTCTCAGTACCTTTGTGGGCGTAGCCATATGGGAGGCCCCTGGGAGCTACCCATGTTGCTGCTTTTGATCTTGCGCCTGTCGATATGGAAACCAGTCTGTGTCTCCAGTCATAAAGCTGTGCTTGTCTGTATACTGACAGCATTTGCTGGATGCATCAGTGCTCCACCTGATATGAGCACCTTTGTTTGTCAGGTGTGAGAACAGAACATGCAAAAATCAGTCACAATACACCACCACTTCTTCTAATTTTAGCAAAAAAAAGAAATTTGTCCCTCTTCCTCAAAGTGTTTCCTCTTTTCATAAGACATGCTGTCAAGGGGAGGAAAATGCTTACACTTTATACATTATTTATTGGTTTTGCCCGTAACATTTGTGCAGTGACTTGCAGAAAGGAGTTCTACCACCTGGTAGAATTTCCGCCATTTGCAGGGACAGTGGAGTTCACCACTGAAATGGATCAGTTGTAATGCTAGTTGTGCCACCATTCTAGTATTTAAATCATTGCACCTTAAGAATCCGTCCTTCCATTCTCAACAACTGCTTGTCCAGCACAGGATTGCCTTGGTTCTGAGCCTGCAGAGGAAGTGTAAGGTATGACACCAGGTACACCCTGGATGAGATGCCACTGTATCGCAGGGCATTCACACATTCATACACACTTGAGTCACCAGTTAATCTGAAACACATCTTTCAACTGTGGGAAGAACCCAGAGTAAACTCCCCACAAACATGGGTAGAACATGCAAATCCAAACAGACTGAGCTGGCTGTGAACCCATGTCCAATCCAACAGCCCTGTGGCCAAGAGGCACCAGCATTACCCAGTACACCACTATGCTTTCTTAATATTGGTATTTTTTTCACTTTGCGGTAAACAGGCATCGTATGCAGGAACAACTGAATTTTAAAGTGCTTTGTTCACAGTCAGCCACACAATGGCTCCTTCAGTGCAGAGTGAACATTTTACAGTGCTGCTCCTTGTGAGAGTGTTAGTTTCAGTCACTGGGTTTTTGAGTTGTTCCCTGGCCGCTCAAAGTAGGCAGGATATTGGGATGGATTGTACAGTGGCTTTGTTCATGATGTCATCTTAGGTTTTTTGTTTTGTTTCTGTCTTGCCTGGTTAATATGGTGGAGCACACAGGTAATTAAACTGGCCTGCTGAGACAAAGGCACAGTGTATTTAGTTGGTGTGGAGATAAACAGGGGTGGGAACAAGTAGCCTGTTATCTGTGCCCTTGCAGCAGGCTGAGGCCAGTGTCCTCTCTAAGCAGCCAGAGAGGGTCTGGAGTGGCTCATTTGGCCAATTTCACAGAACAGCATAATGTTGCTCCATTTTGTCATTTATATATGCTGGTTTACTGTTTTCTTGGCTTTGAGAAGGGGAGGGCCTGCCAAATGTCTTCCCTTTCAGTATCAGTCCTCGTTGTCACGCTTTTGGACAGTCGGTCAGCGTGCCTGGACTTTTGTTTGAGCCGTAGCCCAGCTTTGCCCTTTCCTGCGGCTGCTTCGG
The DNA here is from genome assembly GCF_900964775.1 of Scleropages formosus. Lineage (NCBI taxonomy): Eukaryota > Metazoa > Chordata > Actinopteri > Osteoglossiformes > Osteoglossidae > Scleropages > Scleropages formosus. Next base: position 38,476,748 of record NC_041806.1, on the reverse strand, counting down.
GAGTGCCTGCCTCAGGCAGAGATGCCAGAGCTTCCTTCAGGGAGTCAAACATCCACATTCCAGCCATGTTCATGTTCCCAGAGGAAACGACAGCTCAGCAGAGGGCAGTGACTGTAACCCGTTTGTGTCCAGAGCAGCAGTGACCCTTGTACATTCCTGCATCTCACTGTTGCTCCACTGCTACCATTTATCAGTGTGTCTAGTACAAATTTCAAGATGGTTTGAGATCAAATGTGTTTGATATGTAAGCTTGTTCTTTTTGTGTTAATGATATTTACACTGAGCAGCATGGTGGTGCAGCAGGTAGTGCTGGTGTCTCATAGCTCTTAGTCGTTGGTTTAGATGTGGGTTTGAATCCACTTCATCCTGTGTGGAGTTGGCATACGTTATGGTTTTGAGTGTGTGGTCTTCCGGATAACGCAGCCTGGACTCAAACAGGGTTTCCTCTTCTCTGTGTGGTAAAATATGTAATTCAGTGTTCACACAACATCAGTAGAAAGTGGATATAATTGCAAAAAAATGAAAACCAGTTATTCATCTGGCAGAATTCTGCAAACACATTGTTCTGTTACAGTGGACAGTAATTAAAGTAATACAAAAAGAATGACAACTTGCACATTGTAATTTTGAAGAAATTTACAATTTGTCACTTGCTGTCCTCTTATATGTGCTTCAGTTGGTTACTTCTGGGCGCACTAGTTTCCTCCCACAGTCCAATGACATGTTTCAGGTGAATTGGTGAATACATTTCGCTCCTATCCTGTGCTTCCAGGATAGACTGGATCACCATAACCCTCCACTGGACAAGCAGTTATTGATGGTGGATGGACAGATGGATGTTTGTTTAAAGCATCAGTGCAAACCGGCACATTCTTATTTGTACATCATTAGAATCAACAAGTCTCTGACCATGTGGCAGTATGCAGTGAATAATTTGCCTACTGGGCACATTCCTTATGAATGGTTGGTTGTCCTTCTTGCTATTTGTCAGCATCCATTCAGTAAGTACCCAGTGCAACAAAAAATGCTGTTTTGGATGAATATTTGTCTCTCTCTCTCTCTCTCAGGCTGAAGAGGAGGAAGCAGATCAAGCAGAGTCAGTCAGAGCCGTTGGTGACTGGGCAGGAACAGTCAGAACCTGCAGCGGCCAGTAAGAGCCAACCGGAGCCGCCCATGGCAGATCTCTGCAGAGAGACCCCAGCAGGAAAGGGAAAAGTAGTCCAAGCACCAACATGCTTGGACCCGTCTTCTGTCTCCTTGGCGACCGGCATAGGCAAAGAAAGGGAAAGCCAGGATGAAAGCCATGGTAAAGCAGTTGCTTGGTATCTTCCATTGTGCTGGGTGTTTTTTTGTGAAATGCATGGCACTGTACACACTTGTGTGGAGTTTAAGTTGTTGTAGTTTAATCTGCCCTGCTGCAAGAGAACAAGAACGTAGTTGTTGTACTCGGAGGGACCGAGGTTCGAATCATTACTAAAGGTATTTACCATGAATTGCAAAGGCAGAAAAGGTACTCGGCTGTATAAGTGGGGAAATAATTGTACATAGTTTAGTATACAGACTTAATGTTGTAAATTTTTTTGGAGAAATGAATTAGCTAAATGGAAAAATATAACTGCAGTACATTGCAAGCAGCACACATGCCCCTTCCTGTGAAATGGTGTTATTGCTGTTTTCCTCTCAGGATTTGTGCAGTCAGGAATGTGAAGATATCAGGCAAGTCAGCACAGGCCTCTAAAGGAACGTGTGGTCAGCCTGTTGAGTCTTTGGGTAGATGACCTCCTAGCCATCACAATCATCCATAGCAGTATGGAGGAGGTCTAGGAAGAAGAGGAGGCCAGGAAACAGCTAATAACACGCTTCATTCTGCAGGAAGTGTCAGAGCCCTGATATTCACTTGTATGTCACGCAGTGTTGGACGCACAACGACCAATGACTTGCTGTTTACAGAGCTCTTGGGCTGAGTACAGGCTTGCCAGAGCTTGTGTATCCAAGCAGATTCTGCTTGAGCAGCACTTAAATCTAAATCATTCAGCAGATTCAGGACTGATGGGCATTGCACTTCCTTGTCATATGTGAGGAATGAGGCAATGACACACGGGGCGATGAAATGTTAGATGGAAAATTGAGTGCAAATATCACCATTGAAATGTTTACTTTAAAGTACTAATTACATAAGGAAAACCGTCCATTATCAGTAATTTCTTGTCTAATGCAGGGCTTGGAGCCCATCCTGGAAGCATAGTGCACAAGACAGTACAGCATTGACAAGATTCCAGTTTACCGTGGGGAAATCATGAACACATACAAACACTAAGGGCAGTTTAGAGTCACCATTTCATCTGAAACCCACGTGAACATGGATAGAGCATGCAAATTCCATAGTGACTGAAGCGGGATTGAACTTGTGCCCACCTGTGCAGCCCAGGCACTGTAAGGCAGTCACCAAGTGAAAGGTAAAATACTTAGAAAAGCAGTGTTGTACTTCATAGGTTTAATGATTATGGCACAAAGGCTTTTTTGAATTTTTCGTATTCTTAATAAAGAATGTGTAGTACAGCGAATTATAAACTGTCCGTTACCGCTACTGCTGGGTGAAAAAGTGCTGATTTCAGGAACATTTCCACATGGTGCGCTAGAGAACAAGTATATCATCTTTGGCACCATTAACAGCTGTCTGTTTTAACAAATGACCCAGTGACCTCATTAGATGAATTGTTTACAAAGGGCAACAAATGGGAACGTTATATGCAGTTTTAAGTTTTCTTATCTGTTAGCTGAGCAAACAGCTGTAGCCAGGCAAGTAATTGTGTTTAGATCACAGCTTAATGGGTAGCAGTCCAACCCCTCTGTGGCTTTGCCTCTGACTTAGTGTTAATGTAGCAATCAAACCCTTACCCAGATCAGTAAGATTTCCTTCCACTGTCCTGTCTGTTTTATTTGCAGGCAACTCATTTGGCCTGGCCTAAATTAAATATACACTCGGGCCGCTGTAATTGTACAGTCATGACAGAGCCGGCTATGTAAACTCTCTCAGGGACAGGGGTTATGATTAAAATGGTGACTGATCTTGGCTGGACTTTGTCTTAGCGTAAACATGGTAGCAATCAGACTACCACCCTCTGGAAAGCGCTGAGTTGTCTTTACAAATGTGGCAGTGAAAGTAATCTGTCAAGTCTGTGGTACAGGTTTCCAGTCAACTTGAACGCTTTAATTCTGCGATCAAGTAATTGTTAGCCTAATTGATATAGTCTGGAGCTGTTTCAGTGATTGACAGAGACCTGGAAAATCTGCAGACATGTCACATGGTGGCCTACCAAGGCCAGGGTTCAGAATCCCCCGTGTGTGAGACACTGTCTGTCTTTAGGTCCATTTAGATAGTATTAATTTGTGAAAAAGCTTGATTGTTGTGTCTCTGAACTGTACTGTGATCTTTGCAGGTAACAGTCAGGACACCAGGAGTGGGATGAAGAAGAAGCAGCCTCCTGGTACAGTGGAATACACGGTGAGAATAACCACACCTTGGCACACACATGGTTTCATGAGCTCTGAACCCATGCCCTTATTCGCTGTGGTGCACTTCCGAGACAGCATGAGACTCATTCAGAGAGCTCTGATAGCAAGTCCCGGTAAGTCAAGGCTGTTCCTTTGCTTCCTGTAGGTGGGTCCTCAGGACACACTGAACAAAATTGCTCTCACATTCAACATCACCCCCAATAAACTGGTGCAGCTGAACAGTCTGTTCTCCCGCTATGTGGTTCCGGGTCAGGTGAGACACTGCTGCTTCTGGTTTTGAACAGCTGTTTGTTGGTGTCTCCAGCACAATCTTCTGTTAATATTTCACCTGTACTTGTCCTCAGACACTGTTTGTCCCAGATACGGGCCAGTCGGAGAGCAGCTCTGCAGTCCCTGACTCTGCTGTCTCCTCTTGTAATCTCCACTCTGACAAAGTGTCGGTAAGTGAATTACTGCATCATAATTCCATAGTGCTACGTGCGTCATATGGTCAATGTTGGATGCCCTTCTCACATTACCTCTGATGTGGTTCTGCTTCATAACAAATGCCTTCAGTACAATATACAGATAAACCTATAAGGTTTTATATCATTGATCACACAAACACTCCTTAACCTGTTAAAATGTCCTGTGACAAGCTGTCAACTTCTGCTGCCTCCCTGACTGCACAACTAGCATGGCTAATCTGAAACCACTTCCTCAATGTTCAGCCAGCCTTACCTCAGGGGAAAGACTCAGTGGAGTTTATCACTTTGCACAACAGAGATTGTTCATCTTTCAGGCATGTGTAAGCTTGCCTTCAGCTTTTCCACCAATAAGGATCCTTAGTGTTGTGCGGGTTGTTATGGTTTTTGTCATCTCCTCCATCTCAGCAGGATACTAATTCAAGCAAAAAGGAGGCAAAGCCTCTCAGACGGGTTCTGTCACCCGGCTCCGAGGATGAGGAGCCAGCAACTGTCAAGTTTCTCAAAATGAGCTGCAAATACTTCACCGATGGCATGGTTTGTAGTGCTCTGAGGTTATACAGTGTTTTTTTTTTTTTTAAGAACTCTGAAGCTTGCGGAGAACTCTCAGCAATAATAAATACCATTCTTTCTGTTGTATTGCATATTATTCTGTATTTAGCTGATGCCTATAAACTGGTGTTAGGCAGCTTTCACTGTTTGTAGAAGTGACCTATATATTTACGTATTGATATATGGGATATTGTTATTGTATCAATTTGGTGTAAGTACATTCATTAAGGTGTTGGAATTGATGTTTTTTCAGACTGTTTCAGGTTATTTGGTATGAGGCACAATAAAATTTAAAAAGCTGTGTTACTGCTCTATAGAAGGTCACCAATTGTTGTCCGTCTGTGCACAAACTTTCCAAAGGAAGCATGACTGCGCTCATGTTAATGGGCCTGCGTGCTTTGTGTGCTCGCCCACATGTCTGTTGTTATTCCAATAGACTGAAACTTACTTATCAGATGTTCTTAAAACAAAAGCTACTCAAGGCCTTTTAGCCTCCTATTCTTGGTTTGTAGAAAATTACCAAGTTACACAGGCACTCTGTATTGTAGAATTCTCTACTCTCTTCACAGTAATAAGTAAATAGAAAAGAATACAAAAACATAAATGAAGACTAATAGGTAAGAGTAAATAATAAAGGGAGTACAGTCCAGCAAATGCTACTCTAGGAGGAGGTGAGAGGAGCCTTCAAATTGCAATGCAATAGCCCAGATTGCTGTACTGTAGGGTCTCTTCCCATGTCCTGTTGTTCTGAGTTTTGCTTTCTTTCCACTGGACCTTGTAAGGGTCAGTAACCAGATTGTTTCTGTTTCAGGGTGTGGTTGGAGGAGTGATGATTGTGACACCCAACAACATCATGTTTGACCCACACAAGTCAGACCCTCTGGTCATCGAGAATGGCTGCGAAGAGTACGGCCTCATCTGCCCCATGGAGGAGGTGGTGTCCATTGCACTCTACGATGACATTTCCCATATGAAGCTGAAAGATGCGCTGCCATCGTAAGGAGCTAGTAGGAGGGCACACTAGAGTCCATTCTATGTTATCTTATCTTCTCTGCTATTCAGAGTCCCCTATTTTTCTTTCTCTTCTTATCTCCTTTCTTTAGTCTTGTGGTTTCTAACTTTCTCCCACTTCTTCAGAGTAAATCAGTATGTTAACCTGATGTATGGACACACACGATGGATGTCTCATACATTTTTTTTTTTCTACAGCACATTTTTTTTTATTTATTCATTTTCTGTGTTTCCTATTTGTTCATTCATATGTAGCCTTTTTATTATTTCTTCAGGTTATTTAATTTCGGTGTTTTGTGTTAGTTTTGTTTTCCCATATTTTCATTTTCATCTTTTGTTTTTGTGTTATGTCTCTCTCCCCCCTCATTCCTTCATCCCTACCTTGCACCAACCATCTTCTCACAGCGACCTACCCCAGGATCTATGTCCTTTGTACAGGCCAGGAGAGTGGGAAGACCTTCCATCTGAGCATGAGCTCAACCCCTTCAGCCGCTTTGAGGCCCTGGATCGGGACAAGAGGCCCATCCTCCTTGACGACATTGAGGCTGTGGTCACTGACACAGACACAACTAAGTCTGAGGCCATGGAGAAATCGCCTTCAGACGAAGGGTTCACAGAACTGGAGCTGCCGTCAACAGGGAACACAGACGAGTCTCAGGGCGACATTGAAGGCCTGGAGGAGCTTGTCGCTCCTAGGCAGGACTCTCCTGCAGAGTGGTCCCCATTGGAAGCCCACAGTGGCATTTCGGCAGAGCTGGATAAGCAGCCAGAAGGAGGACCTGTGCGGAACAGTGTTCCTGCTCCCACGGATATTCCTGCAGAGAAAGCTTTGGGAGAAAATGAGCCGCGCAAGGTGAGCAGTGGCAGTGAGGGGACACTTGCTGACACGCTTGAAATCAAACCCAAAGACCTTAGCTTCACTAGCAGCAACGAATTGACAGAGGACCAACAGGAGAGTGTTGAGCCTTCCGGTAAGGATGGTATGCCACGTTCCAGTGATGAGGCAATGAATGAAACAAAAGTAAATGTTGTGGACTCTGAGGGGGCAGAGCCAGCACGGCTCTCTGAAGAAGAGGAGCGAAAGCGCAACAGCGAGGTGGAGATGAAGGCTTGGCTACTACAGCGGATGCAGGGACCAATAGAGGGTGAGTACCTGAGAACACTCCAGTAGCTACTTAATTTGTTTTCTCATTTAGCACATGCTTTTTTTGATGTACAATTCATGATACACAAAAATGTGTTTCATAACAGATGAGGAGTTGTGGATAGACACATAAACAAGAACAGCTTATTTATTTGATACTGCCATTATGGTGGAATACATTACTCGGGTAACTGCCTATGGTAGTGAGATTCAGATTGGTAATGTATAAATAAGTGATTTCATTTTAAATGTAGCCACTTTAATTGGTATACAGTTTATAACATATATAACAATCCTCTACATGTTCCACCATTGGGGAAAAAAGCTGAAAATTTACTGTATATGAATGATGGAGTGCATTGTTGTTGTTTGTCTTTAGGGATTTGATTTTTCAGCTATTTGATAGTACTGAGACTATCACTGTGAGGGACACAAAGGGTGAGGTTATGTGTTTTTTTTGTAAGAAGCTAGCAAATATATTTACAGCTGCTTTGTCGGGGGGAATGTAAATTTTTTTTTTAAAATGGTCATGTTGAAAGTTTCCAGAACAGTCAGAGAGCTTACAAAGCAAAAGCTACAGATCTTATCCTCTGATCAAACAGTGGAACCTGTTTTAGATGTTTGCTTTATTTTGATGGACATTACACCCTTTATTGTATCAACATGTCTATTTAATGTCAGGTTGGATGTGTAAGAATGTTTACTACAGTGTGTAATATTGAAATTTTACCTTTAAAAACCTTTTTTGGGGGGGGTGACCTCAGTGTCTCTGGATAATGCTTTTGCTTTTAATTTCTCAAGATACAGATACGAATTCAGCTTTTACACTTGTCTTTTGTGCTTGGCTTGTTTTCCCAACCTCCCTATCAGTTTTCTCTGAGAAGTTTTTCCATATTCTGAAAAAGAAAAGTTTAAGTGAGTTTGCTTAACTTCAGGTGATCTTTCAGTCATCAGGTGAACTAATAACTTTCACACTTGGACTTGGCTTTGGTGTGTGTGCACGCAAGGAGACTGACCTCTGGTCCCATGTGTTAGCCTTCCTTCCTGTGCCCTCTGAGATTAGCTCTGGTATCCCTAATTAGATGGTGATGGGATGTAACAGCCTGCCATTTAACCTGAATTATTTACACAGTACCTGCTTCTGCAGACATGCTGCTGTCAAAAGAAGAGAAGAGCAAGAACCCACCCATGTTCCTGTGCTTCAAAGTGGGAAAACCCATGAGAAAGTCCTTTGCCATTGGTCAGACATCAAGCCCAGCCCACCAGTACCGGAGGAAGGACCATCAGCCAGAATACTGGTTTGCCGTCCCCCAGGAAAGGTAAGAAAATATAGGAGGTCTGCAGCTGATACTGGAAGCATAGGACACTAGGCTAGTGAGAGTATACCCCAAATGGAACTCCATGGTATTGCAGGGTGGCCACACACAGTCACGCATCTATTAAAGGCAACTGAGCATCACCACTTCACCTAAAGCGAGTGTCCTGTGAGTGCAGGAGGAACTGTTGTTATGATTTCTCTTGTTTCAGTATGATGTTCTTGTGGATTGGATGTGAAGGGTCTACACTCTACACTGCTAATACGGATTTAATTAAATGGTTATTTAAAACAATTTTTATAGTGAAAATATTTAGGATGCTGTACTTGCATTATGGTAATACCTTGAATTCAGTACAGTAGTAACAAGAGGCAACAAAATCCATGTTTTATCAAATGATAAAAGAAAAACTTATTTTTGTTTTTTGTTACTTTGAATTCAGATTTAAAATGTGTCCTGCTATGACATGCTTCCCTCTGCAGAGAAGAGCTAAAGTGTTACAACCCAGTCTTGCAGATGCGTACTACATGACGTCTGCAGGATCCGCTCATATCTCTCAGCACACTCTACGCCGCTTCTCATCCAGGCCATAGTTATATCTTGCCAGGTCCACTGCAATTCTCTACTGTCTGGTCTTAAGGCCTCTGCTATCTTACCACTCCAGCTAATACAGAATACTACAGCATGAGTTGTTTGACTTGCCAAAGTGTTCCCATGTGTCTCCCCTCCATTAGTTTTGTGTAGTTGCCTGTACCAAGTTCTAGACTGTGGTTGTGGCCTGCAGACCACTGCACCACAGTACCTATGAGAACTGATCACTCTCTAATCCCAGCAAAAGCACTATGTTCCTCCACATTTGGCCACTTGATGGTCCCACTCAAAAATGGTCCAAAATGGAAAGTCCACAAGTTCTGTTTTGACTCCACAGTAATGGAAGGAGCTCATTCTCTCCATCAGAACTGTGGAATCCCTTTTGGCTTTCAGGAAGGGTCTCAAATGACTCTCTTTCAGATGCACTTCTCTTCTAATCTCCTGACAGCTTGCGCTGTCACACAGTCTGTCATGATCACCTTTCTGTGTTAATTCAGACTCAGTTCTATAGGCAGCAGCTTATGTCATGTATACTGGAGAACCAGCAGTCAGAAGTGTGTGTCCTTAACCACTAACCTTCTCTCCTTTACTTGCTGCTCTAAATACACCCCCAACACTCTGCATGTTTTCCATAGAAAGTTTGCCTCAGTGACAATCTCTTCACTTTCCCTTCAGAGTGGACCACCTCTATGCCTTTTTTGTTCAATGGTCCCCAGACGTGTATGGGAAGGATGCTAAGGATCAAGGCTTTATCGTAGTGGAAAAGGATGAGCTCGACATGGTCGACAACTTCTTCAGTAGCCCAACCCCCAAAAGCTGGGAGGTGAGAATCCTGCCTTCCTCAGGCAATGCTTTACCAGAATGTTTGAGTGCCAAAATACTTCTTGTCCTTCTCTGCATTTCCAGTGTATCTTAATTGTTTTCACAGTGCCTTAGGGTTCAGAAATACACGGTTGCTGTATAATTGAGTTGTGTCCCAGATGTTACGGTGCTTCTCCACAGATCATCACTGTGAATGAGGCAAAGCGACGCCAGAGCGTGGGCAGTTTTGATGACAACGAATTGCTCGACCTTCTGCCCGTGTTGAGTGATAACAGCCTGCTGCTCGAAGAGAGTCACTTGCTGAAAGTGAGCTGTTACCTTTCTGCCTATCTGTCATCTGCCCTTCCAATGCTCTTCACTCAGTTTTGGCAAAAAAAAAAGTTTTGAAAATCATTCAATCGAGGACAGGAAAACTCTGAATTCCCTTCCTCCAAGTCAGAACAAACTCGTACAAACCCGTTTTCCTGTTTCCGTAGCTGGCCAGTTATCTGCCGGCACGGATCCAAGGATATCCGTGGCGGCTTGCCTACAGTACGGCGGTCCACGGAACGAGCCTGAAGACCCTGTACAGGAACCTTACTGACATAGACAGCCCTGTGCTGCTGGTTATCAAAGACATGGACAACCAGGTACAAACATATGCGCGTGGGCAGTGGGTACTTGCTCTGTGACGTGTCTCCGGGGTGGTAGGCCACAGCTTTGGCATTCTTGTGTTTTCTATTTCAGGTGTTTGGAGCCTTCTCGACACACCCTTTCAGGATTAGTGAACACTGCTATGGGACCGGGGAGACCTTTCTCTACAGCTTCTGTCCTGATGTTCGGGTACAGCAGTTAATTTCCTGCAGCACAGCATGGCTCACATGGCTACAAATCTGTGTCCTGCAGACGTTCTGTGTTACTCTACACCTTTTCTCCTGCACAGGTGTATCAGTGGAGCGGTGAGAACTCGTACTTTGTGAAAGGTAGCACGGATTCTCTGCAGATGGGAGGGGGAACGTGAGTCTTTTGTCTCTTACATATTCCTTTTTGTTCATGCATGTGTGTACATACACGTTTACTTAGTTGTTTAGCTTTTTATACATCTTGTTGTTTTACAAAAGCAAGTGCATGATGACTTTGTGATGGACTGGCATCCTATCTGTGGTGCATTCAGTCACATACCCTGTGCTTCCAGGATAGGCACCAAACCACCACAACCCTGTATTAGGGAAGGAGGTTATTGTGAATGGAAGAACTTACGAATTGGGACAGCTGCTAGTATAGTCGTTAGAGCTGCTGCCCTTGCAGCCAAAGATTGCAGGTTCAAATCCCACTTCCAGCTGTAGTACCCTTGATCAAGTTACTTACTCTAAATTGCTCCAGTAAAATTACCCAGCCGTATAAAGGGGTAATAGTTGTGAGTGCCTTAACCTTGTAAGTCGCCTTGGAGAAAAGCGTCAGCTGAATGAATAAATGTAAATGTTCTGAATACAAAGCCCATGTCCTTAACCCCAGTGCTGGCCTTGCGTATCCCTGTTGCTATGCATGCATCTCTGACTCTGTCCTACCTTGCTCAGGGGACACTTTGGCCTGTGGTTAGACGCTGACCTGTATCATGGGTCCAGCTCCACTTGCTCCACCTTCAGGAATCAGCCACTATCCTCGAAGCAGGACTTCACCATACAAGACCTGGAGGTCTGGACTTTCCTGTAAAATCTACCCTTCCACTGAGAGTAAAACCTGTGACTTTGCATCTGTTTTTAGTGTGCAAGTGATGGAAGTGGGTTTTACCAGGTTCTACCTGACTGTACTTGACAGGCGTTGGCGAGCACAGAAGGCATGTCGTCGTTGCTCTCTCAGCTGTCAACTGCCCTGCGCCTCAGACTCAGTTCCCCAGCTTGCGGCTTAGTGCAGACACTTGTCAGAACCAGAACCAAACCACTGCACGCACATAGAAAAAAGGAGACCACTAATGTCACGTCCAGACCAAAAGTGAACCCCACGCGAGGATATGCGGAGGAATTGTTTACAGTAAAGATGCCACCCTTTCTGAGGGGCTGTCTTAATTTCATGTTAGGAGTGGTTGAATGTGACAGTATAATTGCCATTAGTGGGAAAACTGTTTTGATTGTTGATGTTCAAGATGTGTGTCTTAGCAAATCCAAACATTGTGTTTAAAAGAGAATCAGGACTGAGGCCTGTATTTGACCAAATACTACAGTTGTAATTCAGTTTAGTTCTAGTTTTTTTTTAATTTTATTTTTCCTTTTTGTTACATTTACAGAATTTAAATAAGCACTTTGCAAGTATTTTTGTAAGCAATGCCACCAGGTTACTTTTTATTCATTTGGCCAAGTGTATGAATTTTTGAGTTTTTCCTCTGTTTGACATGAAAGTGGAGGAAAAAAGTGTTACTTTAAGTAGTGTATTTTGTATCATTCCAGTTTAACAGTGACCAACTCCCTGGCCTCCCGTGTCCTCTCGTTAACCATGCAAATCTCTTGTAGTCCTCTTGAACCTGCCGCCATGCCTTTCACAGCAGCAGGCTCGTAGGTTGGGTGTTGGCCATCAGTGGAGTAGGTTTGCTGTAAAGCCGACCATCCGTACCCATGGCGATATCACAACTTCTCCTGACATTAATGGAATAAAAGCAATGGTCTCATTCTGCTTCTGATCACTGCCAGTCCTCGCAGAACTGCCACACCTGCCGCTACTCAGAGACTGCTGTCTTCCAGACTCGCCGGCGCAGACAAGGGTTCTCACGTCTTGAAAGCAGGAGGATCGAATGGCTTTGCTCTCGATTTTTGCTAGTAGACGAAAGTGCACTATTTTACCCAGTCGCATCACAGCATATTCCTGAACGTTATGTTTCTCACTGTGTACATCTCTAAAGGGAAAGCATACCTGTATTTGTTCTCATTAATAAAACACAAAAATGTCTGTGCTTATAGCTGGAATATCTAGTAATGGTTAATTTCCAATAAAGACACGTGTTTTGTTTGTTAGTGTGTGCTGCTGGGATGACTTGCCACAGCACTAGAAATACAGTAAAAGCTTTTCTCCCATCCATATTTTAATAATGTGCTGTTGACCAGTTCATGTGTTTCATTAAGTATTTACAGCATGTGTGATGCATCTTTACTGCAGTTTTCTTCACGTAATGTCGGACGCGACCTCTCTCACTCAGCTATTCACAAACTAAGGCGAGCGCTTAGCAGAACCTTGTCGTCTTGTATTACGGAAGCCGTGTCCTTTGTGTTCTGTTCTGCGAGTAAAATGCACTTGTGAAGTATTCCTCTTTGTGAGCCAAAACAGTTCTGTAATCTGTGGTATTGCTGAGATTATATTTATTGTGCTTTTGCTATGTTTAAAATAAAACACTACAGATGTACAAGAGAGAATCCATCTTGTTTTTGTGCACTTCTTCGTCCTCTAAGAACCACGCGTTCCCTTCCCTGCAGCAGCGCAAAGGGCACAAGGCTGAGCTACCGTGGCAGTTGTCATTATTACCACGGGAGTTATGTAGAAGCCCACAGCAATACAAATGAACTACTTCTCTGATTTTATGATCTGTAGTCGATTACTCACTATTTTGGAACCTGCTGTCATTGACAAAGCTTTGTCGCTGAGGATGTGACACCACGTCATATTGTTTTTCATCATTAATATTGCTGACTGCTGAGCCCCAGTGCACAGCTGCTGTCATCGCAGTTTGCGGGGGGGGGGTTTCTATACGCGTGCACTGGGCTGTATCCTCCACGCGCATCTCCTCGCGGTGGCGTTTAGGTAACCATGGTGATGCAGTTCAATTTGTGACCAGACGAGGGAGGCAAATCCTTTATTTTGGAACTGAACAGTGTCTTCAGTAAGAGTGCATTTTGCATTAGCTCGACTATTTTCTTAAATTTGTATTAGCATTACATGTTATCTATGTATGCACTTGTATTTGCAACTCAACAGACAAGGTATTTTACCATGCATTGGGAAAATGTATGGTACAAGGCATAAAGAGGCATGAAATTAATATGCCTTAGGCTTTTTTTCTGCAGAATACTATTACAGAAACTAGACATTACAAGAATGTTATCAATATTTTTCAACAAGTGCTTAACTGAGCTTGTATAACAAAGCTTACTATTTAAGCACCTGTCATTGTTAGGTTTTAACTTGATCACTTTGTAATCTTAATTTCTCTGATTTATCTATTGTAAATCGAGTGACGCTTAAAGTTAAAGGCTTCCTGAATAATCAGATGTAGAGATATTAACAATAAAGCAGACAAATACCTGTGGCACTCTAGGTCTTCCTATGCGGGGTTCTAAGAGAACAAACAAATTATGCTACAGAAATGCAAAGATGACATTTAGCACTGCATATGAAACCTGTGAAAGGCGGAGGTGCCCCCGCTGGAGGGAGATGTGAGCGTATGAAACTGGGATCCTATGTTTGTATTATGATAAACATTTTACAATGTATGACCAAAGTTATTTTTTGCACAGATTTATGCCTCTTATTCCCAAATGTATTTATTCTCCTTTACTGTCTGCCACTGATTTCATCATGCAGTACGTCAAGATGGAGCGAGCGTTCTGTGAAGGGCAGGGATGTTGCCACAGAGCCTTACAGCAGCATGTTCTGCCAAGACCAGCAAATAAATGTGATGATGAATGATCCTTATCAGGAGGGTCCGTGTCGCCTTCCTTGTCAGTGCTGTCCCTCACAGCCTGGAGACGGTTTCGATGCATCACCAGGACCTTTCAAGGAACTAGCCAAAGTCTTGGAGTTCCGTCGACAGCCACATTTATCCACATTTATTACTTCCCCTGTAATTTATTTGGTTTTTTTTTTTTTTTTTTAATAGAAATATGCCAAGGTCAGGGTGCACAAACACAAAAAGCACTTTGGAGGATGGGAAGAGGATGCTTACATGTTGTCCTCAATGCGCAAGATGTTGCTTTCTAAAAATGCCTTAAAAGCATAAAACATTTTTACATGGATTTCTTTTGAAACCGTGCTCCTCAGGATTTAGTGACCTTTTGACTGCAGACCTGAGGCCTGTACGCGTAGCTGTGTTAGCCAACATTTATGAGTTCGCCTGCAGAATAGATGCACCGACCGCCTCGAACAACTACTCAGAAATGCTTCCCGCTTATGATGTCAGGTGTGTGTTTTCAATGCTTTTGGCAGTGATTCTACACAGCGACAGCAGCATCCGTTCCCAGTATTTGTTGAAGCACGTTAGAGGCAATACCCAACACCTACGTAATTAGCCATAAAATTCAATGTAAAGAATTACTCAGACTGTTAGAATTTGATAAGTTCTCACTGTCAGTACATGTGCGGCAGTAAGAAGTGTGATGGTGTGTTTGGCTGAATGCTTTGTGTGCTTTCTTCTCTGGCTTGGTTCCCACTGGACGGATGGCACCAGCTCGTGAGTGACGTTCTCGAGACCCCTTTTGGTGGCAACTTTGGACAGAAATAAGGTGGCGATGGGGTGCTGAGAAAAGTGCACGCGGGACCGCGGAGGTTAATCGGCCTTTATACGTACGTGATCGGCAGGTGAGCACGTGTAGGCTCGGTGTAACATTTACCGCATTTGTGCTTTTACAAATTCAAATCACGGTTTTTACTTTGGTTCCTTACAATATAGACGGGGCATTTTTTGTCTTTTCTTTCGTTTTGATTAACGCTTTGCTTGCCGTTGACAAACCTTGCAACGATTTTGTTTGTCTGCCCCACCTCTCTACTTCGGCGATTTTCAGGACTCGTAATCTGCCTTGTGTCCCTCCTCCGCAGTGGAAGCGTTTACTGTACCCGGCTGCCTTTCAGAGAAGTAGGAGTTCCCCTTCCGACAAAGTGCGCAGGTCCCTGAAGTTTTCAACTTGAACACAGTCACTGCTGGAAGAGAAAGGTGAAAAGCGGTTAAGAACATACATTTACAAGCTAAAGGTTGCCACATGTGTCACAAGTGACAAAATAACAGGGTGTGCCCTGGTGTGGCTGGTTGGGATTTTGGAATTGATTTAATTCTCCAACTGATTCTATATCAGATGTAATCAGACATCTTTTAACATTTTTATTGTTCACTTAACTGCCTTTTCCCTGTCTGGTTTAAAACGCTTATTTCACACCTAGACTAGGACCAAAGATTTTAATGTTAATTTCTTGAACGCTGAATGGAAAGCGGATGTCATCTTAGATAAACTCTCTGCTCTTGCTGTCGTGCCCTCAATCAAGGCACTAACCCTGAATTGATACTTGTGCCCTTAACACCGTGAGTCGCTTTGAAGAAAAGTGACAGCTAAATATAAATAAGACACACTGTCTGAAGCCGCTCATCCCGAGTGGGGCCGCGGCAAGCCAGAGCCTGATCCGGAGCCTAACCCGACAACACAGGGCGCAAGGCTGGGGGGGGGGGGACACACCCTGGATGGGATGCCAGTCCGTCACAAGGCACCCCGAGCAGAACTCGAACCCCAGGCTCGCCAGAGAGCAGGACCAGGCCAAACCCACTGCTGCTGCACCGCTGCACCCCCCTTATATATATATATATATATATATATATATATAAATATTCAGAGAGAGTATGTTCCAACAATAATGATTCAGATTAATAACCATTCAACATTTTAAGGCAGCTTGGACAATGGGTAAGTAGGATAAGTGCCATCATCTTTATTTCAGCTCATGGGAGGCACTCATGTAGGAGGTGTGCCGTGGTCATGGCCTTCTTCCACACGTGTCTGGGCTGCATGCAAAGTGAGTGGGGAATCAAACCTCAGATTCAAAGTCACAGCAGTGCTGCTATGCCACTATCTCATATGACAGTGTCAGCTAAGTAAGGATTAATAATAATGTTTCTGTCTTGTCCTACACAGGTACCAATCATTTACTCAAAAAGAAATGAGCGAGGGCAAAACTCTGTGTGTCTGAATCATCTGTGTATACTTACTGGCCTTCCCTTCTGCTAATCCAGCCATATTTTCAAGTAAAACTTTCGTTTTTTGAAATGTAATATTGGAAAATGAAAACCAAGGATTTAAAAAAAAAAAAAAAAAAAACTGTCCCAAAAATGCTTTAAAAAAAAGGTGCACAAATGATGGGACTGCGGTTATCGTACTTTGGACACATCATGTGAAGAACAGATTTTCTCAACTAGAAAGCCAATCTTCTGCGATAGCTAAGGGAAAAAGAAGAGCAGGACTGGCGACCAGACGGAGGGACTCGATCGAAGCGATAATGGACGCGCTAGGGACAGAGGATTCTGGAGGCACTCTACTTGTGTATTTTATTTAATTAAAATTGATCTGTATAATGCTTCATGAAAACCTCTGTTGCATACACATTTTTGCAAACCTCCAAACAATAGTTATAAAAACAAGATAAGTTTAAAACACTGTTTTTCAAAGGAAAACAAATTTATTGACATGTCTGATATGCACTTTAAGAGCAACAAGGGTTCACGTTTGTCTGTTTTATTTCGTAATTCATGTCACATTAAAATCATTCGCTTTATTGCCACGTGTGAAAAAATAGAAGGAAGTTGTCAAATCCAAATTAGGATAGAAATTATTTACACAAACCACTGAAAAATTTTGTTGCCTTTACCTTCAGTTTTGTTCTCTTTACAGTTGCACATGAGAAACAGACACAGACAAGCGCATCGAAAGTTATTACAGCCGAGAGACAGGAACTGTGATTCCTCAGCCACTATGATCACATCTGCTCAGAATGAAATGTGGACGGTGGTTTAAATTCTTTTGAGGGTTTCCAAAGACCATGATCCTGTGAAAAGCCCTGCGAGTGGAAGGAGAGGGAGTTGTGTTTCCCAAAATCAAATGAAAACGTCACAGGAGTTTAGATGTCACACAATGGCATTATATTGCAGGCTGCGCCATTACTCTGGACACACACTTTTCTGGAGAACCAGCAAACCCAAATGTATAAACCCTGGGTACTAGCCAAAGATTCCTGCTTCCAAATAAGTTTGTTTTAAAGCCTTAATCAAAGGCAAACCTTCGGGTAGTAAAGGCGATAGTATTTATTCTAGTAAATCTCCATTCAGGATTTATTATTAAATGTTAAAATCTGATTAAAAAGCTTCTCCCCTCAAGAAGATCGTCATTTTCGGAATAAAAAAAAATGGTCCAGGCCTTAATTCCAAATAAGAAACCTCCAAATATTTCGTGTGAAGGTGTAATATTGCCCTTAAAAAGAGAGCAGCGCTGCACTGCCCATATTCCTGGCACATTAACACAACACACACACATACATTGACCGAAACCGCTTGTCCCGAGTAGGGTCGCAGCGAACCGGAGCCTAACCCGAGAACGCAGGGCACAAGGGGACACACCCAGGACAGGACACCAGTCTATTGCAAGGTACCCCAAGCGGGACTCGAACCCCAGACCTGCCAGAGAGCGGGCCCCGGCCAACCCCGCTGCACCACCACACCCCCTCCACATTAACAACAACAACAACAATAATAATAATAATAATCATCATCATCATCATCATCACTCATTCATCACTGCTTGAGATGAAGAGCAGTGGATACATCATTTGTAATGACAAACGTTTTTCATTGTGGTCATTGTGATAAGTAGAAGAGAATAGTGGACAGCAAGGGATAAACCTGTACATGGACACACACGAGTGTTTCACCTAAGCGGGTGTGTGCGCGCATTCCCTGTCCCTCCATAGCTAAACTTTACGGCTCCGAAGGCAGGCGTCGTTTTCCAAGCGGCCGTTACTTCCGCTGAGCTCCTCCGCGGCCCCTGCTAAGGTGCGGAGAGCAGCGCTTGCTTGCGTGCTCCACATCTCATCGACGCCAGGAGGAACGTCTCCTCGCCTGTCCCGCCCCTTCTCCTTCTGCCACGCTTGAGGAATGTCTGGCATTCTGTCACGAGCGAAGCAGCACGCAGTTCGTTGCACAAGTTCAGTTCTGCTCGCTTCACACGTGGCTGCAATCCCAAAATCGGGGGGCAAGGCCTGACCCGTCCGATACGTACAAGACGGCCGTTGTTCCAGAGATCTCGACACGCCCGGGGTGACTCAGGGAACTTGGAGTGCAGATATCATACGAGATACGAGGGCCAGCGCCTCCGCTTCTGATAACCCCTGCGGCTCGACGTGGCTACAAGCAGAGGTTCGATAGGGGCGGGAGGTGAGGGCATGTTGGTGGAGGGACACTGAGACGGTTCCTTGTGCAGACAGATGCTCAGACGGTGCGTTCAGCAAGCTCACCGGAGCGTCCTATCTTCAAATACTAGGAAGAGTTGCTCATTTTACCTGAAAAAAACCCTTCGTTCACTTGATGTTCGACACGTAAGGCACACCGCCGAGATCCAGTTTTCAGAATCTTACTTCTAGAATTCTCTACAAGTCTTTTTCTGAGTATTTATATCCATTTGGATGGAATTTACAAATTATACTTCGTAGACTTCCTTTCAAGCGGCTCTCTTGGCATCATTTAAATGAGAGATTTTATCATGTGAAATGAAGAAATGAGGTACACCCCTGGTGCTTGGCTTGGGTGCTATCATCCAGTCAAAAGGACACTAATAAGGACTTTTAAGGTTTGGATTAAGTGCCAGCACTGCGTGGGCCTTTGGGCCATGACTTTCGCTGATTTTGTCTACACATACTGCTAAAAAAATACAAATATAAACCCTGATACTTATTGCAACTGCACTGAACACCTGCTGGTACTTGGAGATGCAAAGTGAAAAATGCATAGAATATTTCAAATGCATTTCATTATTTTACAATATATGCTGTATAAATGAAAATCAACATTGATCATCTCTGTTAAATCATGGTAAATATTTCACTGTTAACCCATTGCATGGTTAACTTTCTCCCACTGTGGCACAACAAGCAGCACTGCTGAGTCGCAACACCTGGGTAGTGTGAGAGGATGTGGGTTCGATCCTCATTCAGTCTGTGTAGATTTTGCATATTCTCTCTCTGTCTGTGTGGGTTTTCTCCAGGTGCTCTGGTTTCCTCCCACAGTCCAAAGACATGCAATTCAGGTTCCATCATAATGTGTGAGTGACAGTGTTCCACTGGTGTTTGGATGAGTGACCGAGTGTAAGTAGTGTATCTAGCAGTGTAAGTCACCATGGTGAATAAGGTGTGTGGGCTCATAACACTACATAGAGATGTACTGCTGTTGCCCAGAGAAACATCCACCCTTTCCAAATTCACAGCAGAGCATTTATTTATTCCTCTGTGGTCTAGTGGGAAGGAGGAAGATTCACTCAACAACTTGCAGGTGAGTTTGTTTAAACTCAAGGCATCGTGGTGTGATGAGAGGTCTAAATTAAGGGAAGGGGAAAAATGCCAGTTTAACTGGTTCCCATCCAGAGGATGATTTAACATCTGGCGTTGGGCTAAAACCCTGGAACGTTAGACAGGCAAAGCCATCTTTGGTAAGAAAGTACTACTAATTACAGAAACGCCATCACACGTACTGCCATTTAGATGGGCGGAAACATGCTCAGGTTTCACCGTATACCACATTAATTTCCAATATCCACATAGACGAAATCTTATACTCATTCTTTTCCTTTTCAACAGCCACACAAAAACACTTTTAAGGCCGACTGAACACCTTCTTGCAATTTAGACACGGAAACTCTTGAATCTCTGTCTGGAAATCCAGCTTAATTGTTTTACATGCAGACAGCCAAGATGCACTGTAGATGGAAACTATTTCTTAATCAACATTGCAGAGCCAAAACCAGATGAAATCATTTGTGGTCCTTGTGCAAAAAATATGAAAAGTACATCCAAGCCCTTTTAATAAAGAACAATACTTAACAGAACTAACAGAGGAAGTCCAGGCATAAAAATGATTTCATACCCCCATAAAACTCAATGCAAAACAAATACATGAATATGAGGAATTTCATTATATCTGTACCTCAGGTGGCCATCCTGCTCACATTTCGTTACATTAAAACAAATAATTAAATACAATTCATTCTTCACCTTAACTACAGCAAAGTAAGGAAAAGTCACACACAGGTCACTAAAACAGTTTGTTTCATCATCTTATAAAAAAAAAAAGACTTTGCCATATAAATTCTTGCACTGTAGCCTTGTTTGTTAAATTATGTGCTTAATGTGTTCATTTTCTTTATTAATGAGACTTAAGTTCTATAAAAATAGTCTCCTTTAATAAACACAGTGCACGTCCACAACTTCTGATCTAAATGCAAGGTGAAAGGTCCATTAAACACATCGGATTCACCTTGTAAACACTGCCGTACAGTGCGCCGTAAAGAGCACGGATTATCACACTCTTTACTATATGTAAAGTTATACACAACGTTACTTGGCAAACTTTATAACCAGGTAATACAATCTAAAGCAGAAGAACAATTTTGATGACTGATCATTAAACATTTCTCTCTGCCTTACCATGCACTGTATTCAAAAAATTAAATAAATACAAAAAAATGAATTAATACCTTCGCAGTGTGTCTCGGCCCAAAACATTATAGCACATTTATCATCTATAAATACACATGAATAAGATAACAGAGCAGTTGATCAACACCTTTCTATGGTAAAGCTGACCTGTGTATCTTGTACACAGCTGGCCTTGCATTTCAGAAATAGAGGAAGAAAAAGAGGGAAGGGCTACAAATAATATTGTTTATACTAGTAAAAATCTTTTTACCCTGTATATAGAAGATTCTGTGTTATTCACACTTAGAAATAAACTGTGGATTCTGTAGTGTCTTCTGCATGGTTAATCTAGCTACAAACATTCACACACTAAATGTTATTTTGAAGTCATAGAAATAAAATCGCTAAGTGTGTATGTGCATGTAACTGAATGAATGGGCCTATCAATAACTTTTCTTGGCAACACATTCAATGTGATGCAACTCTGCTCCAGGAATGAAGATAAGAAGCTTCTCCTGGAACCAAAGCTGACAAAATAAAAGATTGCACTTCTTCCCGATGATTGCATTTGTAGATATAGTCCTTCCTCTATCCAGCAGTGTTGGTAAATAAACCAAGGTACTCGCCACTCTTCGCTATCAGTCCTAGAGTGAGTGCGTTGTGAGTAACCTTCTGAAACATTCAGTCAGTCGCAGATAGGTCGATCAGACATGAGATACACATGTCCTTCCAGTGACCACATTGTGTGTCTTGCGATTTATCCACATTCCACAGATGTGCAATGTAACACTAATAACTGTGTTTGTCTGCATTTTTGCCTTCCTGTCGACTCATTCGGTAGCCAAAATGCATCCCAAAGGGGTGATGAGAAAAAAAAAAAAGTTCTGTGACACTAATGTATTAATCATAAATGGGTACGTGGATTCTACTGGACACAGCGCTGGATTTACGCTGAAGTGTGTTATTCTGAATATGTTACTGGGGTAGATAAAACCCACAGACTCCTTCCTTCCCCTAAAGATAAGGAGCTTTGAGGATCCACACTCCATTTCTCAGATAGTAATAAAAAACAAGGAGAAGCTGAGCCCTGATCATCATAGTTACCAGTGAAGGGGAACTTCACCTTCTGCAAACACCAGCACGCTTGTTGGTTCCACTGCGCTGATCCTTCACCCTCACTCATAATGTTATGAAGACCTGTGCTGTTGTCTCTGCTTCCAACAATTACAACTACAAGTATGTATTTTACAGTTACAAGTAACATAGATTCTGGGTTGTAGAGGTCTTGGAGAAGAATGATTAACCTGTAATGTTTAATTATTCCAGGGGCTCTGTGAGCAAATGGAGGAGCAGATAGCTGTTGATAGTGCAAGACGCCGTAGTACCGTTGTCATCATTGAATATTATTATAAATTTCTACAGTTAATGTACATACAATCAGTGCAGAATTTATGCACTTAAAGTCAAATATGGTGAGTCTGGCAGAGTAGATCCAGACCATGCTCCATCACCTGGGCTGAAAAACACATGGAGGCAGCACACTAAGGTAAAACAAGCATCAGGTGTAGCCAGGTTATAAATTAAGAGATTCTTTCTAAAGAGAGTCTAGAGAGAAAACTTTTTATTTATTTTTAATAAGGGCTTTAGTTAAGCATTCGGTCACAACGATCTGTCTGGTGTTTCTTGTTGCATGAACTGTTGGGATGTGTTTGTCAAGAACATGAGGGCTCCTTCACTAAAACTTACTTTATTGACTCCCTGCATATTATTTACTATGCGTTTAAGTCGGTTGCATGACGACCTTCAGATATTAAAGGTTAATTTTAGGTTAGTGGCATCTGTTATTGGTGACCACACAGATTCTGCTCAAAGTAAATCGATATGGTCTTAATAGAAACAAGGTAAAAGACTGATCTCCCATTTAGTGCACCGCATGGGAAATACGGCATGTAGTGGTTCGCCAATGCATGAAACTGTACATTAGCGGAGGAGGACAAATATTGCTTTAAAAAATAGACACAAGTGAAACTATCGAAGACAAATGACGTTTTATAGATCCAGGATTGCAGCTAAAGCAGAACTGGGATGAAAGTAACATCAGATCAATAAGAGAAAGAGTCATGAATCAAGGAGAGAGGGGAGCTTTTAGAGATGCTTGTTACATAATACTAGAGCTACTGTGAATCGAGAGACTGGAGTTAACTGAGGAGATACACTGTGTTTCCAACTGGGGCCCTCTGTGGTATTTAAACATGCAGTCATTAGGAATGTCTGCCCATTAGCAAATAAGTGTTACCATACTTTTGTATATTTTAAGTCTGAGTCTTTGTTTTTAAACTCTGACAAGATTCTTTTCACGGCCTGTTTGTGATTATACAATTCCAGTAAGTTAGGATCTGAAAAAACCAAGTCTGCCTCCTTTTTTGGAGACGAACCTTGTCCTAAAGTGTTAGTCCTGCAAAGAATCACCGCCTTTCATACTTCACTGTTTATTCCAGAGGGTTACTTGTGTGTCGGGTTGTTTCCTTGTGAGGAAACGAGCTTTTATTTCATCACGGTGAGATGGGACTTTGTCACACGTGCATACGCACATGTGGTTCCACCAATAGATGTGGCCAGGCATTGCCAAAAAACTGCAAACCAGCAGATGCTCATTGGTTCATTCGCCACTTCAGCACCTACAGTACAGTGATGTGGTCGTGTTTATTATTTAACTTTTTTATGTGCATTATGTCATAAGCACACACACAGCCACCCGAAGAAACACCATTAAAAAAAGTTCCTCTAACAGAGTCCAGGCAATGTGCGGGGGACAGCTGCCAGTGTAGTTGTTAGAGTTACTGTCTTTGGACCCAAAGGTCACAGGCTTGAATCTCACCTCCAGCTGTAGTACCTTTGAGCAACGTATGGACCTTGAATTGCTCCAGTAGAAATTGCACAGCTGCATAAAAGGGTAAATAATTGTAAGTTGCTTGGAGAAAAGTGTCAGCTGAATAAATAAATGTAATGTAGATGTGCGTGATGGGTTAGAATGTGTAACTGTGCTGTAAAGCTTCATACATACTGTATAAATGGACCAGTACCTTATTGATTCATCCTAAACCTCACTACAAATGAAAAACATAATAAAAAAATAGTATCGCGCTGATTTTTTTTCAAGATGCAAGATGACTTTATCTGCAAGGCTCAGCTTGTAGCAGTGATAACCCTCATTTGAGAAATGGTTTTCCTGGACTTAATGCAACAGGGAAAAAAATGCACTAGTTGTTGAAGTTCCTGTAGCCGAATTTGGCTTCTGCGACATATTTGCAGAAGTTCTTGCATGTGGTTCGGTGTGTGGAAGAACAGCACCTGCAGTAATGGGAAATAATGTAATGTGTCTGTTTTTTTTTTTTTTTCTCATTTTAAACTATACTGAAACCCGTGATTTTGTCAGATACTGGCATTATATGGAGAGAGAGAGAGGGGGGAATAGAGAGGAAGACAGAAAGAGAAAGAAATAGAGAGAGGAAGACAGAGAGTGAGAGAGAGAGAGAGAAAGAGACAGGGAGGGAGAGAGAAATAGAGAGAGAGAAAGAGAGAGAGTGAGAGAAATAAAAAGAGAGCTGCTGGGGTGCTGCGAACACCTAATGCTGGTGCAGTTACAACGACCATGTGAAGCGCGACCACAGGATGTGCCACCTGGCCGGGCTAAAAACGAAAAAAGAAATAAAGCCTGAGAGAGGAACTTGAGGTGCTTGTGACACAGACTGTATATTTAAGAGCACAGCTCCGGCGCTCGGTTGTTCCGCTCCGTCTCAGTGACTCCGGTTGCCGCTCACACTTTTGGGAGACCCGCCGCCCGAGCTGAAGTGGGTCTCCATCCCCGGGCCGCGCCGGCTCTGCTCTCCTCACAGTTCCGGACATGATGATGGAGCTCAGCGCTGCCTCGGTGCCACACCACGGCCTTTCGGTGGGTGGCCAATGACCGAATGAACCTGCTTTTTCCCCCCACTGACTCACTAGGACTTCTTCTTCCAGTGCACAGTCGCAAATGTGCGCTTCGCACGGTATGTTTCTGTACAAATGGACATGGTTCTCCCAGGTAGCTTTTCGGCGCACTCCTGCTGCAGCGACTGCCCGCGTAGCGCTTCGCCTTCGCCTTCACCCGCGCCGCTCCGGCGGACACTGACGCCTCCGGCTCGCCATGCGGCTGCAGCTGCTCTCCCTCCTTTTCGTCTGGTCCCTGGCGGAACACGCGCCCCGGACGCCGCGCGCCCACCAACAGCCTCTCGACAAACGTGAGTAGGGCGCGGAGACGCGCGCGCGCACACTCACACGCGCCCCGGGCCCGCGCGCTGCAAGAGTCGCGCGCTCACAGCTGCAGCGCGGGGCTCCGGTGCGCGGAGGGAGCGACGCCGCGGAACTGGGCTCCGTTCTGCAAAGCAAAGCGACGCTCCTGAAATGATCCGGAAACTGACAGCTAATACTGGACGACACAGGTGGCACAGAGTTAGTAAGTCTGCAGTTTGGTGAGAAGCGCAGTAGTAGACAAATGCACTAGAAATAATTGATCAGAAATAAAAATGGGAAAAAAAAAAAAAAAAAAGCTGAGGTGATGAGAAACAGAGGCAATCGTACCTCGGTTTGCGAAAATAGCCGAGAGTGGAAGTCTGTTCGTAACTCGTTTGGTTCATAACAGCCGACAAGGTCACTTTTATGCTTTAAGTCACACAAGTAAAAGTTGAACAATACAAACATCCCTCATTTAATTCGTAGGTTTGGTTACACACACACTGTATAATATAAAATATATAAATATATATAATCAAGATACACAGGACAAGATGTTACACCTCATGCCTATCTATATATATACATATATATATATACACACACTCTGTCTGAAGTCGCTTGTCCCGAGCGGGATCACGGCAAACCAGATGCAAGGCTGGAGGGAGAGGGGACACACCCAGGATGGGATGCCAGTCTGTTGCAAGGCACCCCAAGCAGGACTCAAATCCCAGACCTGCCAGAGAGCAGGATCCAGCCAAGCCCGCTGTACTTATACATATATATATATATACATTTTAAAAAATAGATACATAAAATAAATTTTAAAAAAAGGCCACATCTTGAGCCTATCCCAGAAGTGCGGGCATGGTACACGCTAGACGGGATGCCAGTCCATTGCATGGCAATCACAATTATACACACTACAACCAATTTAAAGTGACTAATCCACCTCAATCACACATCTTTGTGGAGTGAGGAGAGAAAAGGCAAACTCCACACAGGCTGAGCTAGATTCAAACCCAAGTCAGAACACACAGCTCAGCAGCGGACAGACCAGCACTATCCGCTGTGCCACATGCTGTCGGTATTAACTTACAGCTGCATTCAGAAGAAAGCTAATACATAATGGATTAAAAAAAATGTGTTCTCCCCAAATTCCAATTCAGTTCCAATAGTTGTTACATTATTGGTAAATGTTAACACTCAGGAAAACCACACAAGAGTTGGAAACAATTGTGAAAACCTGTTGGATTAAGGCAGTAACACACTCCTAGTCTGTTTTGGTACACTTTACTTCCATCTGGCTGTTTGGCAGTTTAATAGGAGTCAGCGTACACTGAATTATTGAGTGGACAATAAGGATTATAGCCAATGGTCATTTACACTAACAACAACGTTACACCTGTTTTGTGACTGCAGATTGCAGTAGAGAGCTTGAACGTGCAACCTCGAAATGACCTTATGACACACTCGAGGAAGTACTGCACGAGCGATAGAATGAAAGTCCACTACTATGATGCGTGTTCCTCGAAAACTGCAAGGAGCATGAACATGACGCACACACACACAACGCAAATTGGTCATACAATTATGCACGTGCAGCCATGAGCTTTCTGATAAGCTTTTTTTTTTTTTCTCAGAATCCATACCTGGGACCCCCAGGACCAGCTGTTATGGTGGGTGTCTCACCTGTTCTGACTCCAATGGCTGCCTATCATGCAAACCCCGGTACTTTTTTCTCCTGGACCGTCTTGGGATGAGACAGGTTGGAATGTGCCTCCTCTCCTGCCCTAGTGGATACTACCACATCCGCTCTCGAGATATAAACAAGTGCTCAAGTAAGTACCACTGCACACAGCTACCCAGCAAAGCCCGATCCATGACTGGGCCTGCTTTACATAGGGAGTATGGTCCAAAGCAGAACTGAACGTACAGTGCAAGTTCACCAGTGCTCCGCTGAAATATAAAATGAATCTGTGACATTTATATGATGATATTCACCGTTAAATGACTGTGACAGCTCACTTGCTCAGCTACTTGTTTGAATACATCAGGTGTTTGGGGGGAAAAGTTTGCAATTTTGAAAAGTATGTTTAAAAAAAACATATTTTTGTGGGGATATCCCTACAGTGGTTGATACACACACACACACACACACACACACACACACACACACACACACACACACACACACACTGTCAGAAACCGCTTGCCCCAAGCAGGATCACGGCGAGCCGGAGCCTAACCCAGCAACGCAGGGCGCAAGGCTGGAGGGAGAGGGGACACACCCAGGATGGGATGCCAATCCATCGCAAGGTGGTTGATATAATTGCAGCTTAGTTTCCTCTAATACTACGATTTGAAGACACTTCATTTTAACACATTACATGCATTAGAAACTTTTTTGTGTCCTCAAAGAGATTCGTATTGTTCTGGGGTGTCTACTGCCTCCACCACCAGCCAAGTTTGGTTTCTCGCTGTGTCCCAGAGTGCCAGCTGGATTGTGACTGTGACTTCACCGGGAACTTCTGCACACGGTGCAGAGCTGGACATTATTTATACCGAGGGAAGTGTCAGGAGAGCTGCCCAGAGGGGCTGAAGCCAAACGACAGGCTGAGGGAGTGCGTGTTTGGTGAGTGTGTGGGATGGCCAGTCCTGGGAGCAGTACAGGATGGAAACTGGCCTTGCACTCTGTTGAGGTTGATGCCTGTACCTGCAGTAATCCAAAAACTGAATACTTACTGGAGTTCTTCTGTCACGTGACTTGACTTTAGCTGAGAATGACCAATGCTGTCATAGTTGATGTTATATATGTGAGGGGAGGTTGAACATCTCATCGTGATATGGGCTGTGACAACACCTTATGAAGATGGACTATTGAATGACATTTAATGAGATATTTCTAACAGATGTGAATTGAGTTGCTACGCAGTGTTATTGTTGGGAAACATACATAACATCTATAACATATACAACAATATAACATGCTGATTTGTGACAGGCTGTGTCTCTCACAGACTGTGCTGCAGACTGTGACACTTGCCTGGATGAGGATACCTGCACAAGATGCAGACAGGGTCTATACCTCCTGCAAGGGAAGTGTCATTCCGCTTGTCCAGAGGAATTCTTCGCAAATGAACAGCTCATGGAGTGCAAACCTCAAGGTAGGTTAAAAAAAAAAACACAGGTATGAGAGGATATTCTGTGACAGCATTAGCTTCACCCTCCCCTGTGTAAGTATTGTGTAGCTTCATTTTCTCTGCTTTATATCACATTTCCAGCAAAGACAACAGTACCTTTTTGGTTACTGCATAGTGTCCCATCGTCGTCTCTGCCTGCTCTTTAACTGTACATAGTTATTTGTTGAAATTTCATTCCATTGTCATCACTTTTCAGTTTTTAAGATTTCATAGAGGTGGATATCTAAAAGCAATATAGAGCAAACAGGAGAAGTAAATCAGTCAAGGGTATTACAGCAAGAACTCTCCTGGAACTGCAGCTTATAGTCTTCAAGTTAAAAATTCATGCACGTAACCCTGTCTTTCTGTCCCCATCTCTCTCTCTCTCTCTCTCTCTCTCTCTCTGATGTGTGCTCTCCTAGTCCATTGTGAAGTAGGTGAGTGGGGTAGCTGGAGTCCTTGCTTTCGCGGAGGGAGCACTTGTGGATTCAAGTTAGGGGAACAGATAAGGACCCGGGATGTTCTCCTGGTGACCCCATCTAACAGCCATCCTTGCCCTGCTGTCTCAGAGAAGAGGGATTGTATTTCCAAGAAGAAGAAATGCCCAGGTGCATCCAGAACTGCCTTATTTACAATAAGCACTTTTACAAAAGCACACAGGACTTTGAATAACATCACTTATGCATAGTACTACATTTAACTGGCATGAGAATGAGCTTAACTGATTTTATCCTAGTACAGGGTATCCATGGTGGTTTGAATCTGTTCAAATCAAGGAGTTGAATAAAAAAAAATAAAAAGCAAAAAGAAGGAAGTGAAGACTTCATCTTGTTAAATAATTCTACAAAATCTGTACGCAGACCCATTATGTAAGCAACAAACGCATCAAGCCAAGCAACCACCCTTTACAAGTCTTCTAAACAAATGTATACTCACAATTCTTCTCTCTGATTACAAATTACACAGCTTGAATACTGAAATGTCAGATAAAACACTGAGAGTGAACACATTGCTTTTAATAATTTGTTATACCTCTGTGATATCTCTGTATCTCAATGTGACGATGAACATAGGAATAGTAGCATGAGCCAGAAAGACTTAAATATAGCCAGACAGATATGCAACCCAACAGCAACCTCTAATGGTTAAAAATGTTTTATGTGTTGTATTTTAGCCTTAGACTCATAAATGTGGACGTGAATGTAGCTTCAGACTAAGTGTGTATTTGATAGAGACCACAAATCCCCAATAATGTAATTAGTAACACAATTATCAATGCTCCGCTGGCACATATCAAAAGGTACCTTAGATCTGTACCATTTATCTGTATTTTACTGGAGTAATTCAGTACATAGCTTCAGAGTACTGATTCTGGAGCTCTTCTGGGACTTAATCCAGCCACCTCTAAATCTTCTAACCTGGACATCCACTCTTTCATCATTATGATACAGGATTCACCAGACTGACCAGCACTACTTTTGTGCTCTTCCGTGCAGGACAATCTGGAGGAAAGCAGAGGGACAGGAAGAACAAGACAGACAGAAAGATTCGGAGCAGCCGACAAGAGGGGAGTGAGAGGGAGAACGGGAAGCAGATGAGAGACTGGGCAGATGCTGTGAACAGGAACATCACAAAATCTTGGTAGCAAAGGGGCCAAAACAGAAATCAGAGGCCAGCAAGGAACACTTGACAGATAACCTGCAAAAGCATCAGCAAGAAGCACTACTTGCAGAAATGCTGCAGTAAAACATATTGACTGCTTGCACATAACTGTGTATGAGGCATTGTAACAAGATACTGTGTCAATGTCTTTATAGTTTTTGTTGGCTTTTTATCATTTACACTGAGCCTACATATAGTATTGTCTAGTCATTGTGTGGGTTTTTAAAACATTGCATCAATGTCATTGTACAGAACAAAAAATGTATCTAAATTGTGAAAAAAGACCAATCTACAGCAAACCTGAATGTAACTGTAAATGTAGTCTTTTTATGTTTGAAATCTTAAGATTCAGAAGTGACATGATACATCATATTACTTCCACATAACATGTGAAAAATGTATATATATAAGAGAGTGAATACTGTAGTTTCTTGTACTAGTAGTAGCCCATCTAACAGTCAATTTGCCGGAGATATTTTGGACCCTGCAAACAATTACTCCCACTTTTACAGGTAAAACAACATATATAAAAGAGTTCTTTTTCACTCTGTCGCCGCACCGTGGATTTTATTTTTTGCTTCGGCTTTTTTTTTCCCCAGGAAAAAACAACCATATTTCAAATTCAACGGAAGTCGCTCCTCTAGTACGTGATGACGCATTCCGAACGCCCCCCTGGTATCGAAATGCGGCGTTCCTTTAACGTGCCTACGTCATGACGCTCTTCGTCACTGCGCTGCGTATGATGCTTGTGTGTGTTTTTTTGAGGAACGAAGGAAAACAGGGCTGGTGAAGAATTTATTCGGGTTACAATTTGGTAAGCTAGGACGATTCTTTACGTTAAAAATGAAGAGAGCGACGGGTTGCTGAAGGACGCGGGACAGGTGAGTCCGGGCCTTCGGAGAACGGAAAATCCTGGTGCGAGGCTCAGGCTGCGGGCCCAGCTGTAATGGCCGAGCTGCTTACACACAACAACAACAGGTTTATTGTCACGCGGCTTGTGTAAAAAGACGGGTTTCCGATACCCCTCTCGGTCTGTCACCGCAGGGCAATTTTGTTTGTTTGTTTGTTTTTTTGTTTGTTTGTTGTCGGGGTTTGTAATTGCGTTTGGTTTGGCCAGTGCCCGTCCGGTCCGTGTGAAAAGAGCCGAGTCTGTCTCTCTCTGGTTCACTGACTCACACTGGAGACAAAGACGCTGAGTGAGTGTGTATCTGTGTATGTGATCGTAATGAATCCCCTGACGTTCCAGTCCCCGTGTCGTGTGAGAAGAAACGAGCGCCGAGGTTTACTAACTAACGCGGCTCGCGTTCGTCTACTTCCTTCCCTTTTTTTTTCTGCGAGTTGCGCCACTGCCGGGGTCGGTCAGTGCTGAGCGCGAGCGCTCGGACGTGTCCGGACTGTTGCTGTTCATTCATTAGTCTCACAGTCAGACAGAGACAACTTTATTTAGTGATTTGTCCCTTACATCTCGACATTGTTACTGTATCGATCCAGGTTGACTAAGGCAGAGCAGTGGGGCTGGCAGTGGAACCCGACCCTGATCGCCCTAACCAGGACGTGGCGTTTCTGCCACCTGTTTGTTTATTTTCATTGGATTTTTTTTTTTTTGTGTGTTGTGATCAAGAAACATACTAGGAATTCTGGTTTTTCTGTTTGCATTTATTTGGCTGATCTTGCGTTCAACTGAAGAAGAGCAACTCGCAGTGATGGACTGGTACCGGACGCGTTACGCTGGCTCTTCGTTTATAGGAACGATGCTCACTTACATAACATTTCATTTGTATTTTCTTCACTTTGATATTTTCAGAAACATTTTTTTGTAGGGAACACCACGTGTTTTAGTTGGCTGGGTGAACAAATATGTGTGGCATCCAAACAGAACAGGGATGTGGGACCAGATTAGTTGAACTCATTCATTCACACAGTGTTTATGGCTGGAGTCTGCTGTTCATGTGTTTTGCTTGTCAGTAACAAGATGATGGATGTTTCACATGTTTGTGGGATCAGTCAGCAGCCCTGAATCAGAATTTATGTAAATGGAATTTTTATTTTCCATCACAAATGTAGCTCAAAGTTACTATGAATTCATTTAAGGTATGCTTTCTGTGTTTCTGTACTAAGCTTCTTGCATCCTTCCTCTTGTAAGAAGAGTCTGGTCCTCATACTGGGACAGTTCGGGGTAAGATCATTGATCATGGCTGTCTGCAGCATGAGAAGGGATTTGACCCAGTGCTTTGATTGTAAGGCAGTGGCTTTAACCACTATCTTCCCTGTTGTCCAGTATTAAAGATGAAAGTCATACTGAATATTTTTTTTTATTAAAGCTACAGCTTCATTTATGCACAACCCAACGACATAAGTCGAGAGACATCTGTATCATCCTTTTATTGATTGTGGCTTGGTGACTTTG
The DNA here is from genome assembly GCF_900964775.1 of Scleropages formosus. Lineage (NCBI taxonomy): Eukaryota > Metazoa > Chordata > Actinopteri > Osteoglossiformes > Osteoglossidae > Scleropages > Scleropages formosus. Next base: position 38,444,412 of record NC_041806.1, on the reverse strand, counting down.
GAGTTACAAACAGAATGCTTGTGCTAGCTGTGTTTGTACTATGAGCCAGTGAACATTGCTTTGTACAACAAAACCTTTATTGAAAGTTCCAGAGTAACTGTAAATAGAAATTTCTATTCAGTTTATTTTTATAGAGAGCTTTTTCACAGTGACAGAGTGCTGAACAAAGGATCAGAGACAAAACACAAGTAAAAGGTTGGCTATACATTAAATCACTACAATAACTATGTTAATTATTAGAGCTATAAGTAAACCAGCTGGACACACAGTAAAGGAACAAAAAACTTCCAGGTGAAAGGCAAGGGAATTAAACAAAAGAAAAAACCTCGGGGGGTTCAAGTGCCAGTGGCTGCCCAGCCGTACTTGCCGTTGTAGATAGAAACAAAGACTTTTAAGTCAACTTAAATGGCTATTTATAATATCATTGTTAGACGCCAATAAGTTGATGTCCCGGTCCACATAAGCAGGTCTCATCCACCATGGCATGCAGTCATCAGCCTCTGTCAGCATGGAGTGCTGGTATTACGGCAGCCTCTTGAGGTCTTCTCATGGGGAAACACTGCTCAGCAACAAAGACAGGGTTAGTAACTGTCAAAATAATGAGATTAGAGAGTTTTATACTGAAAAAAATAGCACAGCAAACCTTAATCACATCTGTCATGGATGCATCGGGATGAATATGTAAATCTTAAGCCTGGATTTAAAGGGTAAAATTGACGGAGGATTCCTGCCAATAACTGGCAGACTATTCCAAAGTTATTGGAAAACTGTGAGGTTAGAGGTAATGTGTGTGTTTTTTCCCATCCTGAAAGAGTACTCAGATTTTTCTTGGTGTTTTTTTTGTGTCCCTTCTAGGATGGCTGGCTGTGGTGAAGTTGACCATTCTGTGAATATGCTTCCTTCAGGCAGGAAGGGGACAGGAGAGGCGTGTCCAGGTGGCTCCTCTCCTGCCCTTTCGGTCCCAGAGTGTGCCATCTGCTTGCAGACTTGTGTTCATCCAGTGCGATTGCCCTGCAGACACATCTTCTGCTTTCTGTGTGTGAAGGGTGCATCCTGGCAGAGTAAGAGGTGTGCTCTCTGCAGGCAGGAGGTCCCGGAGGACTTCCTGGAGCGGCCCACCTTGCTGTCCCCAGAAGAGCTGAGGGCAGCAGGGCGTGGCCATGGGGACTATGCCTGGTACTATGAGGGCCGCAATGGGTGGTGGCAGTATGATGAGCGTACCAGCAGGGAGCTGGAGGATGCCTTCACCAAGGGCAAGAAGAGTACTGAAATGCTGATCGCCGGCTTCTTGTATGTGGCTGACCTGGAGAACATGGTCCAGTACCGGCGCAACGAACACGGGCGCCGCCGCAGGATAAAGCGGGACATTGTTGACATCCCTAAGAAGGGGGTAGCAGGACTGCGACTGGACACTGACCCTGTGGGAGGGGCGCCCGCCGCGCTGGGCCGGGACAGCTCTGCTGATGGAGCAGACACTGTGGGACCACAGAGCGGGCCTGTCCAGCCCCCTGCCAGCCCCGCCTCCCCCTCACCTGACAGTAGCTCTCTGGAGAACTCCCTCGCACAGCTCCACATCACACTCCCAACTAGGCGAGATCGAAGCAGGAATGGGGAGAGTGGGCAAGAGGAAGACGAAGATGATGTTGGAGATGCTGCCCCAAACACCTCTGTAGATGAGTCTGAGTCAGCCAGCAGTGAAGAGGAGTATGGGCAGGAGGAGGAAGCAGATGAAGATGCTGCACCGAGCAGACAGGGTCATTTAAGGGAGGACCAGGGAGAGTTATTGTCCCCTGGAGCAGAGTCCTCCAGCAGCAGTGAGAGGTCGAGAAGGCCTGATGGTCAGTGCACCGTGACTGAAGTGTGAACTCTGACCTCAATCGTGTCAACCCTTCCCATACCACGGGAACATGGTTATTGCACTGAACAGTCTCACCCACCGCTACTCAAAACACTACTGTTACCTGAATGATTAGATGCTCCCAAGTACAAAACCCAAATCAAACAGTAAAAAAGACTCATTAGACCAGATGTCTGGTGGAGACCAACCATTTTATGGGAGCAAGGAATCTTCTCTGAGCAAATTTACGTAACAGTTTTAGGGCTGATTTTTTTTTTTTTTTTTTTTTTTTTTCCCCCCCCTCAGTGTTTTTGTTGTAATGGACTCAGTTTGTCTGAAATTGTATTATGCGCTTCCCTTCCATCACTTAATGCCCAAACTGAACTCTCTGAATTAGTGTGCTACATAAGCAAAGCATGATCTTTGGGTGTTGAATCCATATTCCATCTTAATGTACTAGTATTTATCATAACTTGTGCATGTGTTGTCGTCAGAAAAGGGTACTGAACACTACTGGCAGGAGAGTCTTTTTTTTTTTTTTTTTTTTTTCCCCCCCCTTCCCCAGTTTTGGAGTCTTAACCTGTAATTTTGACATTGTTAAAACTGTTAGGAATTTTGAGGTTTTTAAGAACATATAACATTACTAACAACATTTTCATTTGTTCCTTCCATTTTTGCTCTGTCTTTCAGAAAAAGATTTAAAAGTTCTGTACTAGTTTTATTGTAATATTTTGTTAAATGATTTGTAATCTTAAAAATAAAGTATTTGTCAGTTTCTCATCTTCAGTAGACTTTGGACTAAGACTTTTTGTGTGTAGGACACTGTCAGAATATTCTTTCGGAAGATGAATTTGAGACCCCAAACCTGTTTTTTTATTGATTTATGTTTGGCACGCCTTTGGGGTAATTTACGGAATCGCTTTAAAAAGGGGACCAAACAGATTTTAGTGTATTTTATTCCATGAACATTTTGTGTAAATCTTGAAAAACTCCATCTGTGCTTCTGGGATGATGTTATCGGGTAACTGTAGTCTCCAAGCAGGAATGCATCCCTCAGATTGGAGTGCCACTGGTCAGCAGTCAGCAGGAATTATTTTAACTCAAGGAGAGTTATTAGGATTTCTTTTAATACTACCACTTCAGCTGGTTAGCCATGTTCTTCCAGAGGTCAAGTATAAAAATGGTTTATGAAGCAGAAGACTGTCCAGCCTTGAGGGGGAGCCCGAGTGCATTTCCTTCAATTCATTGCAGATACACAAACGTAAATATCTAGCAACAACAACAAAAAATAAACATGGGCCAAGGACTTCAGGGTCAAAAGGACGAGCAGGGTAAGATTTCTGGCACCCGGCTGCTATTTTGGTTGCCCTGGCGGATGTTTGACGGGGAGGTGGAAGAGCAGATGAAAAGCTCATCTTCAGACATCTTGGCTGAGTGATTATTTACTCAGCTGCCACATGCTGAAGGTGTAATTGCACATGTGTTAGAAGACAATGTGCTCAATCAGAACTAATTTCAAAGTTTTACCACCTGTAATTACTGTACTCTAGGAAATTTTGCAACTTTAAGGTCAAGTCTTTAGTGGTATATGCCTTTAGTATGCCAACTGCAGAAATACAAGTCAACTCTGCAAGCAAACTCTGCATAAAGTATAACTACGGTTAGGTACAACCATGTAAAATAAGTTAGGGAAGGTAGTGTAGTGGTTAGCTGATGCCTTTAGCCCTAAAGGTTGCAGGTTTGATCCCCAGTCTAGCTGTAGTATCCTTAGGCAAGTTACTTGCCCTAAATTGCTCTAGTAAAATTGCCTAGCTCTATAAGTAGGTAAATAATTGTAAGTTGCCTTGAAGGAAAGCATGAACTAAATTAATAAATGTACTTTGAAATGGTTTCGAATCACATAAATACGTTTAAAGAAACAGAATTCTTCAACAGTTTCTTCTGTACATTACTGCATTTCACTAACATTTCACTTCACGAAATTTAAGGGCATCACAAACTTTAATTGAAGGTTTAAAATAAAAGTGAAATAAGCCTTTGTAAGAAGAAATAACCAACATGCTTCCTACTCCACTAAGATGATGTCATGAGGGGAACCATCACAGCATATAATACAGCACTCAGAAAATGTGGCAATTTTAGGAGTCAAGCATAGAGTTAAAAGTACGGAAACGCAGGCAACGACAGGGAGGTGCGTACTATCTCTTCTACGTAATGCACTGCACTCTTAAAATACGCCGGGTACATTCTTAGTACATTCCTAAAGCGCTATCCAGCTGGCCCGAAATACTCGTCTCACTTATTTACAGAGGGGACAAACGGAGGGTGTCCCATGCAGTCCTGTCACATGATGACTGTCTCCATTTGGCTGGAGAATGAGCAAGACGTCTGGATCTCTGCAGGAGTGCCGGTGGCAGTGATGCTGGGGATGCGGGCGGCCCAGCGGGACGGTGGGCGTCGCTTCGCCGGACGGGCAGGGCGGGAGAAAGGCCTTGTGGTGGACATGGAGGATGGCAAGCTGGTCTCCTATGAAAATATTCAGAACGAGTCATCTTCATCGAGCTAAAGCATTCTTCTTTGCTCATATTTGGTTTATATTTCTTTGTCCATATTTTGAGCCAAGACATTCATTTTTGACGTGCAATATTACTTTAATCCTGCAAAAGAGGATTACTCTAACAATGAACAGTAAAAAGATAACGTGGGTGTCACTGCAGAACACCGGACAGCTGTAATTGTACTTTTGTGTAGTTTTAGTGATCTGATACCAAACAATGGAAAGTCTAGCAAGGACTCCGCTCATTAAACATGAATATTACCGGTGTAATTCTCTTAGAATATATCCCTGTTCTAGAGGTGAAGAGAACGTGAACAAGGATGATCAGAAGAGTCTAAGACTTATCGTTTATTTCAAAGAATAGCGTCCGTATGTCGTTTTTATGTGCCGTCGTCTCCCTCCAAAGTAATTTCACGTAGCGAAACGTTTTTCCCAGCATTCCTGCCACTTTCACATGCAAAATGCCGGAAGTCTCCAATTGTGATTTGACTAAGTCCTGCCTTCACATTATTGTGGATGCTTGGAACTTATTCAAATATCCTTCCTTTCATCTTCATCTTGACTTTTCGTAACAGAAAGAGTCACCGAGGACGAGGTTGGGACAGCGCGCAGGTATCGAAGGTACGATATAGTATGGAGGTGTCACATAAATGCTTCTTTCCTGCTAAGAGCAGTACGAAAATGGTCGAGAGCGTCTATTCAAGAATCTCGATCTCTATCTCTAGTCAAGAATTTTTGGCAGAAAAAAATGTAATAATTTGAAATAACAAACAAGTCTTAGAATTTATTAGACCCCTGCCTTAGTCTTGGACTCTTGCTTGTGTACGTCCATGTGTCTAAGTGTATGGCACACGGAGGTGGGGATCTTGAGGAGCACAGGCAGCGTTTGTGTCGGTGTTCTGTCAGTACTGACCTGCAGCACAACCTGAGCTCGGTTCGAACTCCAAACTTTCGGAGGGGTCGATGACTGCTGCTCAAGCTCTAACGTGTTTATGAGCGTGATGATGTCATCATGACACTGCACGTTCGGAGCCGGGCACTGGGATGAACTCCGCGTCAGAGGGCTTTCCCGGTCAGAGCAGGAAGAAGGCGCTGTGCCAAGCGTGGAACCCAAGCAGATCTTCCCCACAAAGTCTCTTTCAGCTGGGTGCAACTGCTCCCTTTCAGCCCTGTTATGTGAAGTGCATTTCGACACTGGCAAAAGCGAAGGCAACTTATTGATATTAAACTTGCCAGGAGTTGAGCTCATTCGTTTTGCGCTGGCAGACGCCACTGTGGTGACCACCAGGCCAGAGTCCATCAGCGTCTTGCCCTCATTTTCTTTAAGCATTGCTCCGAATTTCCGGAGCACAGAGGGGCTGACGCACTTCCGCTCAGGGGTGGAAGCTGGAAATTCTGGATCTGCCGTTGTCAAGCTATTGCGGTGCCACGAAGTGGTACGAGGAGGAATGGGTGGGGCATCTGCATTCGTTGGAGAAGCTCTGAACCTTTGATCCACCTTGGTGGGATCGCTGGAGTTGTTGTACCACTCATATCCTGAGTAAAACACTTTGTTCTTCCTGTTCTCTGCTTCTTCGCATCCTTCGCTGGCTTTCACTGAAAACGTTTTATCCCTGAAGGTAGAAAACACACACAGACAATTTCCATCACCAAAAATAGAGCGACTAATCATTCTAGCATGTATTATCAAGTGAAATGTCAATTATGTAATGTAATGTGACGTGATGTAACTCCCTTTTCCGCATTGCTCCTCGAGACATACGTCCTCGGGAGGAAAGTGTCTGAAAACACCACTTTTATGAAGACTGCGTTGATCACACTATACAACTGTATTCTAAAAATGTATGGCATCTCTGAAGAAGGGAAAAATCGACTGATGAATAACAATAAGAGACATTTTTGGCAAATATTACATGCACATGGATGAGGCATTATATCTATGTAGGCTAAATACACACACAGTGGTTGAAGCCACTTGTCCTAAGCAGGGTCACGGCGAGCCGGAGCCTAACTCGGCAACACAGGGCGTAAGGTTGGATAGGGAGGGGACACACCCAGAACAAGATGCCAGTCCATCACAAGGCACCCCAAATGGGACTCGAACCTAGACCCACCGGAGAGCAGGCACAGGCCAAACCCGCTGTGCCAACACACCCCCCCTAGCCTAGAACTTAAAGCAGATATTGGGTAAGTGACATTCCATTTTGTTACCTTTTGTCGCCAGACTTTTTCCACATTGTATCGGGGCATCTATTAAACTGCTCACTCATTTGGGTGCGTCCATCCAGTGTCTGACAAAAAGAGGAAGAGACCGAATTAATCCTCAAGAGACTGCGAGCGAGAAACAAAAACACGGACGAGTGGACACTCACAGTGTTGAGTGGGGTGTTTTTCTTTTGCTCAGACGTGGTGGTGGATTGGTTGCCATGGAGGTTGGCAACGGAACTGTCGGGGGTCTGCAGCGTGGCCGGGGAATTCATGTACTCAACAGCCTGTCCCAGACAGAAATTAAGGATGTCTTCCAATTCCCTCATGGCCGAGTCCTGTCCAGCATCTCTGCTGTGATCAGCGTGGGAACTGGAGCCATTGCTGTTGTATTTCATTGGGTTACCATAACCATGACTACTGTTCCAGCCATTTCTACGCTGACTCAACAGCTTATTAGCACTGTGGCCTTGGCAAACTGGATGGTCCCTGCTGCCGTTAGTAAGGTGGTTGGCTGAGTCACAGTGGCCATTACTATAGTGACGAAATGAGTCACCATTTCCATAGCTCTGGTGATGGGGAGAGTAACAGTGGTCACTACTGCGATGACTGAAGTGCTTAGATGAGCCTTTGGAACGTTGGCTAGATGTAGGAAGCCAGGGGTCTGTCTTCCCGTCCAATCCAGCCTCAGTTTCCTCTCGACGAGCCTTCACTTCCTGATAAAGCTAAAAAAGTGGCAACACAAAAACTCATTATAAAACACTCAAAATTATAAGCCTGTTCTATAGTGACCTTCGGAATACATTCTGCTTACGATTTGCATGTTATATACTTTTAGTATTCTGAGGAGTCTTTAACATTGAGTTATGATGTGATATCTGCTTAGAGAGACGTATGAGTGTATGCGGGTATGCTAGTTGTTTTTGGTTAAGTAGATTCTTCTTTTATTAGTGTTAACTGGACAGTTAGAGTGTGAGGAAGGTGGCACTGTCATCATAACCCAACATGGGCATTCTAGCACCTACTATTACTTTCATCATATTGCCGAATAGCTGGTTGCTGTATAGAGTTGCCTTAACTGACTCTATAAATGTGTTATGTTCAAAGCCCTACCTCCTCTATGTTCCTCTGCATGTCTCTGAGCTGCCTCTCCCACTCCTTGCACCCGGCATCAAGACGCCCAAGTAGGCTGGGCTCATTCTGCACCCATCCTCGCTCATATCGCAGGTTCATGACCGTCTGCTCGATGACAACGTGCTGCGTTCTCCGTTTTCACCAACACACAGCTTTCCCACTTGTATTGCTGATAGAAAACAGATACTGGAATTATTATTATTATTATTATTATTATTATGAGTTAACTGATTAACTGTCATTTTCATCCAGGGATGTGAAGCATTTATACAGCAGGGTATTTTATTGGAACCTTTTAGGGCTAGTACCTTGCTCAAGTGTAGCAGTGAGAGAAATGGGATTGAAACCAACAACCTTCACTTAAATCTGTAGTCATACATTCAGCAACTTGAAACAAACTTATGATGCTGACCAGTAAATCATAAATCTGGAGAAACAGTGCTTTCCTGCTGATTTTCCTGCTGAAACATTCCACTGATAAATTTACCTGGCATCTATGATGTCTCTTCACTCAAAAAAACCTTAAAAACCTCAAAAAAAAAAGAAAACCCAAGAAGATATGGCAACTGTGTTTGGCTCCATTTCCACGGGAGGTGAGACCCAGTTTGTACTTCCTTCCCCAAGTACCCAAAAATACATGCAATGATGTAAGAACTGGTGGGTTATTTTTAGGGCTTGTCACTAAGCCTCCAGTCTTCCAGCACCCCCAACTCCTCACCCCACTTGCAAACAACACACTGGGAAGGGGGGGCGCCGTAACATTTTATTATAGACCTCTGTTAACAGCCAAAGTGTATCGCATGGCTCATCAGTGTTTACACTCTTATAGCGTTGATAATTCACACCCTCAACTTTGTAAATCTGCCGAGTTAGTCTTATGACAAGAGCTGTTAATTATTTAATTTTTAGGATAAAAATACATTATTTACCATTTATACACCAGGGGTACTGGCAAAACAACACCTCTGATCATTCCTGTTATTATATAGACTATATACACATATTTATGTTTAGATACACACACATATATATTACAAAGTGGTATATTCACATTCTGAAAAAGGACTAACTATATCTATTCATTTTTTTCAAGCCTCCCGTTACAAACATGAATACTTTCCATTTTCCACGTGACTTAAGTTGCATTCTACTGTTCTTTGTATTTCTTCTTTTTATTTTTATCAGTATCTTTCTACTATTCCACTGCATCTTGTTAAGGTACACTGAGGGAGCTGAGGTTGGTGATTTTGTATGAGGTCTAAATTAACAGGATTTAAAAAAAAAAAAAAATCCCACTGATATATAATAGAAAAAAATGCCTGTTACAAATGTGCATTTTTTTAACTTAAGCCTCTTTTGCTAGTTTATGATTTATTTTATTCGTTTTTCAGAAAAGCAATGAAAAACAAGGCAGATGATGATGATACTTTCATATTCTTATACTACATTGCTAAAAACATCTAAAAAAGATCTTACCAGATTCTTTTATGCTGTACTCGGAGAAGCCTTTCACTGCTTATCCATTAATTTTGTTCAAAGTTGATAACTGGTCTGTCCAGGCTGGTCACAGGACCTTTTGCACAACTCCAGCTTGCTGCTCTCACTTTTGGGACTCTTCCACAGTGCTGAGACTTTGACAGCTCACATGTCTTGCAAAACACTGTGGGTCACATTTCCCGTAGATGGTTTCTAAGTGATGTTAGGTCTCGGAGGGGGGGATTGACCCCCTAGATCATTCTAGACCGCCTTTTTTTTTTTGGTTGGCAGCTCTAATTCCAGGGCGCTTATAGTCTTCATAGTAACAAGTGGCGCCGGCCAAGGAGCCAGGATCATGTGTCATCATGTCAGTTCATTCATCAGGAGACCTTCACTGTGCGACTTATGGCCTATTTATCTGTCCAGAAAAAGAAAGTTTACACTGGCAGAGATAAAAGAACTTGTGTTGCTAGCCTGTTTTAAGACTATGCAGCTGTGATCTCACGATACTCATAGTGTCAACAGAATGCACTCCATAGTGTCAACGGGTATACAAGTTCCTTAGCTTCTTAGCTCAAAATATCCTCCTGCATGCTAGGAAAATGTTTAATTTCTTAATGACGCACACATGTTACATTTCACTTATTTTAACTCATCCATTTGCGTTAAGATTGCTCAAGGACCCCTTCTCAGCCCTGCGTCACAACTGCCAGTTAGAGGTCAATGACTTAAATAGAGGGACCTTCGCTGACGATAGGTTGTGTACTTCTAAGGTCTACTCAGATGTAAACACAAATAACATCCACTGGCCCCTCAAGTGATGAACACAGTTTGGACCGGAATTTTCTTTGTGACTTGATTTTTTTTCGTAAATCCAAAATTAATTTTACGCCTAATGCACAATCAGCCAAATGATTTAGAGTTCCCTTGTTTAATCCACAGGTCAGATTCTGTAAAACCCTCAGGTAAGACTTTTTTAACAATAGATAGATAGATAGACAGATAGATAATTTATCTTTAAATAGTGGAATTTCAAATCTTCACAGAACAAGGAACCAGTAAACTTTCAAGACATATCTCACATAAAATACCATGTTCTTTAACCACTTTTTACTAATATACTACTTTACTAAAATTTACTAAAGTTTGTATTGACCAAAAGGCATTTTAAAAAAGCAGTTATAATGCACAGGAGAACAATGCATATATCGGCATCGCCAGAGAGACAAGTCTGTCTGTCCTTACCTTTCTGTAATGCAGCACGGAAAATGCAGGGTGGAGGCATGCTTTACAAAGCTGTTCAAGGAACAAAGATGAAATACTGCATGCATAACCCAACCTAGAACAAATCACAGCCTAGTTCTAAGATATTCGGGCCTTCATTCACATTTACACTTCAATAAAGAATACCAATATAACAATGCACGCAGCATGCACACTGTCTGAACCACTCGTCACATACAGGGTTGTGGGGAGCTGGAGCCTAGCCCAGCAATGCAGGGCGTGGGGCTGGAGGGAAGGGGGACACACCCAGGACAGGACACCAGTCCATTGCAAGGCACCCCAAGCAGGACTTGAACCCTAGACCCACTGGACAGCAGGACCCGGTCCAACCAACTGCACCACCACACCCCCCCGTTATAACAATGCAATAGTAATTAATGATGATCTGACTGTAACCTGAAAATAAGAGCTATAAAATTTTGGTTTATTACCTTTAAATGGCATTTTTCTCAAAAGCAACTTATTATGTTTAGCTGCTTACAATTATTTACACATCTGGGTAATTAGTGGAGCAATTACTAGAGGTAAGTACCTTGCTCAAGGGTACTACAGTCGGAGGGGAGATTCATATCTGTGACCTTTGGGTCCAAAGGCAACAGATCTAACCACTACACCCCCCTAGCTGCCCCATACTCTTCTAAAATTGTATATAAATAGAACAGTGTTCTTAATACGAAACTATAACTTGTTACACATGTTAATGGCTATACAGTGTATTAATCAATAGGTATTTGATAAAACAGAGTGCCATGATTACTTGGCAGATGTTGCGGGAGGTCCAAAAATCTGAGCAAATGGACTCCTGCAGAGTCCCACATATACTGGGAGGACACATTCGCCTTGCCTAAACGCTACGGGGAGGGGTCATCACCCACCTATTACACTTATAATACACTGGTAAAATGGTATTATTTGTTAATTCTGCTTTCATTCATGAACAATCACTGTTACTACAGTCATCATTATAGGCTGCATTATGCAAATGAAGAACTATACAAAAACTTGAGTGTTTCCTAAGTTTTGTGCAGAGCACTTCACCTCAAATAAAACTGTTCCAGGGTCCCGCCCACATTCAGACACATTTCTGCTGTAACATTTGAATGAATCTGAGGACATTCACTTACCATTTAAAAAAGCTCAAAGGTCTGATCCCAGATGAAGAAAGCATGACATGTTTGATTGCAGAAAAAGCATAAAAATATTCCCACACTTTTTTTTTTTGACACTTTGATAACATGTTCAAATCAATTAAAACTCACAAATGAAAGATGGGGTGTTCTACAATACGGTGACATTAGAGGACAAAGAAAAGCGTAAAAAGAAAGATCAACTTAAAAATAGTGGGATATGAAAGCGAGGAGAATAATACAAGGATGAGAATGAACAGAATAATAGGCTGAAACATCTGCAAAGGAAGCAAAGAGGAGAAGAGATTATTCATTAAATGACCGTGTCAGATTTTGGACATAACATAGTCTTGTTTTTTATTTTTGCGTTTTCAAATGTGAGGGAACAAGTTCAATCTAAACCCGATGCTGAATAATGGAGAAACATGAGAGGTGGTATGAAACTGCTATAAGATCTGGTTTCAAGCTATGTGCACTTTCCTTTTTTGCGTTGTGTTACAGCACACAGCAGTAAGGCCGGCGCTCGTCGTTCATTACCATTCGGCGTTCCTACGTGCGGTTCCTTGCGCACTCCGTCAATCTACTTGTGTTTGTTTTTCATTTGCGACGAAGACACGAGCGATTTCAACACTTGGTGCAGGCACTTTGGCGAGAGCTCAAATGATTCAGAAAATGTTGTTCACACAGGTTCTGAGAGGTGTGTGAAATGGGCTATTTATTTTACATTAAGCTGATGACTTTCTCCAAAGTGACATACAATGGTAAGATACTTAGCATTATTCTGTCATTTATATAGCTGGGTAGTTCCTTACTTAAATGCAGGGGGATTACCGTGGTACAGCTGGTAGTGTGGTGCTTAGCGCTGCTGCCTTTTGGACCTAAAAGTTGCAGGTTCAAATCCCACCTTCAGCTGTAGTACTCTTAAGCAAGGTTCTTACCTTAAATTGCTCCTATAAAATTACCCAGCTCTAGAAATGGGTAAATAACTGTTGGTAGATTAACACTGTAAGTGTCACTTTGGAGAAAAGCATCAATGAAATGAATAGATGCAATGTAAATGAATGATTTAGGGCAAGTACCTTGCTCAAGGGCACAACAACTGGAGGTGAGATTTGAACCAGCAATGTTCAGATCCAAAAGCAACAGCAGCCCCTTGGTGGTCATTGCAGAAATAATGTCTTGGAGAAGATTAACCTTAATTGACACATTTTGGATCCCAGCAAGAAACACACACATCAGAGCACGGTTACAGACACAGAAACGTACACACACCTGACTTACAGACAGAGGCTCATCTTTGTTCTTGTCTTCTGATGCGGGGATCTCCAGGCGGTCAATGAAGGTCTGCAGCTCCATCCTGAAGGCCTTCATCTGGGCGTTGATCCGGAAAAGTAGCTCATGCTCCCGGATGCGGGAACCGTCCTCCAGCTCATCCATCCCAAACAGGTCCCCGCTGGCCATGAAAATTCGAGCCTCGGCAATAATGGTACTAGTGTCGGCGATCACCCGATCTATTGTTCGGCGCAGTCGCTCGGCCTCCGTGCGGATGTCGATCATCTGCTGTCGATCTTTAAGGCTTCTGGACAGGAAGCGCCCATCGGGGGAGTAGAGAGGGCATGCCGGGGTCAGGCAGCAGACACTACGCACCTCCTCGGAGTCGCTCTCGCCCCCAACCGGGCCCTCGCGCATGCGATGTGGGGTATGTGCTTCCTCTTCGCTTTCCCTTCGCCCGCTGTTGCTCTCGGTGTCGCTGTCACGGGGGCTGGACCGGAGCCCAATGCGGGCGGCCAGGTCGTAACGCTGCATGTTGGAGGCGAGGGCGCGGTTCTCGTACTGGAGGCGCGCCACCTTCGCGCCGAGCTCATCGATGTGGAGCCGCGCCGCCCTCAGCTCCTCCCGGAGCGCATCGGCCTTTTCGCCGACTCCGCCAACTGCGTGCCGAGGTCCCTCGTGACACATCGTCCGGAGCTTCAACTTGCCGAGCTCCCCGGAGACCCTTTCATTCCGCTCCTCCGTGTCAGCCAGGCTCCTGCGCAGAGTCTCCGTCTCATCTTCTGCCAGCTGTAGCTGCTGCTGGAGCTCCGAGATGAGCTCGGTGCGCTCGTGACGGCCGCCCAAGTCGGACGCACCCGCCAGGTCCTCGCCCCGCACGTCATCCAGCTCCGCCTTCAAACCGCGGTTCTCCACCTCCAGCTCCACGATCCTCCGGCCCAGGATGTTGGCCTCCTCATCTACCATGCGCAGTCTCAGTTTCAGCTCCGCCTCGCGGGTGCTAGGAGGCCCCCTTGCCCTGCCCTTGGACAAGGGGCAGTCTAGAGCACCATAGAGAGAGTGATATTTCTGCAGCTCAGCCCCCAGTCGGTCTTTATCCTTGTCAGTCTTTGCCATCTTCTTGCTCATCAAAGCTACCTCTTCTTTAATAAATGACAACTGACATTTTAGGTCCTCATTATCTTCCTGCGGAGACATAAATTTTACATTTTTTGTTTTGCAATTAGCTTAAAAGAGAACTAAAAAGTCACACGGAATGTGGACGCCAAACAACCTCTTCGATTCTCTTATATTAATTATTTCAGCCGCTCCTAAAAGCACTGCGTTCACTTCATGTGTTATTTACCACCTTTTGCGAATCCATGCTAACCTCTGTTGGGGTCTTCGTGGCCTTTTTGTCAGGCCTCTGTAAGTCTTTGCTTCCTCTGCGTTTCAGCGACAGCTGGAAAACATTCACATGAAGGAAATATTGTTCACCTTTCTGAGCACCATGAAAGTGAAGATATTTTAAACTCATCAATAAACAAGAAAACTTTCATTCAAACCTTCAGAGTAACAAGTGAGAAATCCATTACTAATAACTGCTCATCTAGTTGTGGCCCAGAGATTATGCTGGAAGCACAGGGTAAGAGGAGAAGCACATACATTGACTTACACCTACACGCACTAAAGGCATTTTGAAGTGATCAACTGAAACACACGTCTCCGGACTGCGGGAGGTCGTACAAACACTGCGAAGACATGGCCGGATTCAAACCCATGCCCAAACCCCATCTCAGGAGCCCAGACCCCATCCAGCTCAGGAGGGCTGTCTATTGCAGCACCGTACCATCCCAACACATCAGTACATTTACATTTATTCACTTAGTAGATGCTTTTCTCCAAAGCAACTTCCAATGAACTTTCTGCAGTGTTACCAGCACACACACCTTATTCACCGTGGTGACTTACACTGCTAGATACATTACTTACAATGGGTCACTCATCCATTCATCAGTGGAACACACTCTCTCTGTCACTCACACACTATGGGGGGACCTGAACAGCATGTCTTTGGACTGTGGGAAGAAACCAGAGCACCCAGAGGAAACCCACACAGACAACATGCCAACTCCACACAGACTGAGCAGGTATCAAACCCACATCCTCAGCGCTACTCACTGTGCCGCTGTGCCATAAAGCAATGCATGTTGAAAAACAGCTTCTCTTCACAAACATATGAATTTAAGCAACGGACTATTTCACACTGATGTTCTTCCCTAATGACCGACAGCGTCCCTTACACTGTATGTGTTGGCACGTGTGTTTTGTATGTCAGTTCTGGGCGTCAGCAGAAACGTACGTTTCTGTTTCCTATGTGTTAGTTTCTCCATAAACATGGCCCTTACATTCAGTTATGGGGGTGCGCGGTGGCACAGTGTGTTTGGCTGGTGCCTTGCTGTGTGGTAGGTCTGGGGTTCAAGTCCTGCTTGGGGTGTGGTGGCCCTGTGTTTGCCTCCCCTGCCATGCAGAAGAAGGACCTGGCAACCCACTGTAACGATCTGGCTAATAAGTTAGCCCAGATCCTCATGTGGATTCCATAATATGTCATAATTACACCACCTCTGTTTCCTCCCTTGGCTTGCCTTGAAAACCACGCAAGTGGTCACTATGGGTTGGCTTCGACTCAGCACTTACCATACCATGTTCTGTTATAGATTGATCACTGAAAGTGAGATAATACTGGAGGCATAATCCAAGAAAAGACATAACTTTAATTTTTACCTTGTTTTTTTTCACTGCATAATGGGCCACATTTCTTTCTTTGTCTTTCTCATCCTCGCTCTTTCACGCTAGCAGTGACGTACCTTCATCTGAATTAAGCCACAGAACAAACATGGCTAAGGAGAGGACTCCGCAACTGAGTACAGGTTGAAACGTGCACCTCGCTTCCCGATGACTCCAGCGTATCTATAACCGGGCGCTACAGTTTGTGTATGTGCACACGCTCTTACCTCCTTGGCTTTTTCTATCTCGTTCTGCAGAGCCTGCTTTGTCACCTCCAGCTCGATCAGCTTTTGCCGTAGTTCCTCGTTCTCCTCCTCTGACTTGGTCTGTTTCTCCTCCACATTTTCCAGCTCGTTGTGCAACCTCGCCGACACGTCTTTGGTCACCTGGGAGTCCCACGCAGAGGTTAGGACCAGGTGATCAAACAGCAGTTACACACCATACAGCGCTCATCATACACTGCAGTACTCAGGTGCACTGTAACAGGCAGTAATTTGATCCACACAGCAAAGCACTGCGCAAGATCAATAGGCTGGAACGATAATCAATCTCACGCACCACTTCTACTTAGAATTCCACACAGTGCGATGCGAGAAAAAGTTCTCCAAACCGATACGAAAATTCCAATGCACGTACAAAAAAAAAAGTGAGCAATGATGCCACACGAATGAATCTGCCAGCATGAATGAACATTAGCCAGACAGCACTCGCTGCGCCCATGATGCCCGGGCCTTGTCAGCAGAGAACGTGAGAATGAGCCAGTGTACCTTCAGGTCCTGCTCCAGGCTTCGCAGCAGCTCCTCATCAGCTTCAGCGGTGCGGGGGGAGGGCAGCCTCTTCCTCTCCGCCTTGCGCAGGCGGTACTGCAGGATGCGGCAGTTTTTGCCGGCCCGCTCCAGTTCACGGCGCAGTTTCTGCAGTTGGCAGGTGTCCTCCTCGAAGAACATGTCCCGCATTTCGTCCATTTCCATCCGCATCTCTTCAAGTTCCTCCTGAGCAATTTAAAAAACGAGAAAGCGTAGCAGGCGAAGTCAACGTGCAGCAGGAGGCTGCCGTGCAACAGTCTACTCCGGAGCGGAACTGCAAGTTGTATTAAATAAACAATTATTGACAATAAACTGATGGCTGGTGTACAGTACATCAGAATTAGTTTATGCAAAAGTTATATTTTTAAACAAAACAGTGATAGTTTACACACACACACAGTCTGGAACCGCTTGTCCCAAGCAGGGTCGCGGTGAACCAGAGCCCAACCCAGCAACACAGGTTGTAAGGCTGGAGGGGGAAGGGACACACCCAGGATGGGATGCCAGTCCATTGCAAGGCACCCCAAGCAGGGCTTGAACCCCAGACCCACTGGAAAGCAGGACCTGGTCAAACCCACCACACCACACCACACCACACCACACCACACCACACCACACCACACCCCTTAGTGATAGTTTATGTTTGTACAAATATTTCACAATTACTGTGACTGGTAGAAGGTACTGATACAATGTGAATTATGGGGATAATTTAATTATGAACGCTACCTTATCTATGACTGCCAAGGACAGGCTAGGTCTACGATTACTAGAAAACTTTCAAATTTCATGGGAGACACAGCAACAGCAAAGCAAACAATTTTTTGTGACCTTGTAACACAATGATAGTTTTGCATGTTACTCATGAACATACTATTGAGAGGGACAGCTGGTAGAATAGTGGTTAGAGCTACTGCTTCTGCATCCAAAAGATGGCAGGTTCAATCCCCACCTGTGGCTGTAGTATCTGTGAGTGAGATACTTACCCAAAATTACTCCAGTAAAAAAAAACTACCCAGTGGTATACATGGGCAAATAATTGTCAACTTATAGTAACTGCAACCTGAATATTGTAAGTTGCTTTTGAGAAAAGCATCAGCTGAATGAATAAACATATCTGTGGCGGTAAGTGGTGTATACTGGTTACAGCTGTCCCATTTCCTTCTGAAAGTCCCTTAGTTCCTCTTGAATTTTTATTATGTACGTGTCACGGGTGAGTATATAATAGTACAATTCCCTTTATGTCAAAGCATTTAATCTGGGCTGAAGAAAGAAATTCACAGATGAATATCTGCCAGTTCAGTGGTATGTATGAAGCAGTAGGGAGTGTCCTGGTTAGGGGTGTTACTTTACAATACAGAGACTGTTGGTTTCAGTCCCACTCTTGCTCTGATAACCTTTAACATGGATTTGGACAAAGGTGTCAGAGAAACAACGGTTTACACACTAAGTCGCATTTGATGACAGCAGTCTGTTTGTAACCTGAGTTGTTCAAAAATGAGGTCACTTTAACCTCCAGGTCACAATTTGTAGAAGTGTTGGAACAGAGATGATTCTGTATGGGTTAGGCTCTATGAAAGTCTCTGATACAGACAAATAAAAATCTTCACAGCTCCAGCAAATAAAATCAGTGTGAGAGTTTTCATTATATTTTATTGAGGTTGACTGAGCAACATTAAAATGGAAACACCACCTCCAGCAACTCCCTTTAATCTCCACTTTTGACCAGATTGTCCCACACCCACTACTCACCGTTTAAATTTTTTTTCATTTAGGTTATGCTTTTCTCAATTTGATTAATATTGTTAATCAATTTACTACTGTTTACTCCTTTATACAGCTTTATAACTTAAGGAGAGCAATGATTGGGTAAGTACCTTGCTCAAGGGTACTACAGCAAAAGGTGAGATCTGAATCCATAACCTTTGGGGCCAGCACCTCTAACCACTATACTACCAGCTGTATCAGGAGCTCATAATAATCTTGTTATTGACCACACACACGAGGGGCGCGGTGGCGCAGTGGGTTGGACCGCAGTCCTGCTCTCCGGTGGGTCTGGGGTTCAAGTCCCGCTTGGGGTGCCTTGCGACGGACTGGCATCCCGTCCTGGGTGTGTCCCCTCCCTCTCTCCGGCCTTACGCCCTGTGTTGCCGGGTAGGCTCCGGTTTCCCGTGACCCCGTATGGGACAAGCGGTTCTGAAAATGTGTGTGTGACCACATACACACACACACAAAGAGAGTTCCAGTGCGTTTTGCTGCCCACTACCGGCTAGACGCGTAAGCGCAGGTCGCTTTCGCTGCACAACAGAAAAATAAATAGAATCGATGAATAAACACGCCTTAAAAATGTGCAACATCATCATGAGCCAGGGTACCGATCGTCCCACTGGGCCGCGTGGCTCTGTTTTGTGTGCTGCGAATATGCGGAGAGCGAGAGCGACGACACACCTTGAGCTCCTCGTTCTCCTCCAGCAGCCTCTCCATCATCATCATGTCGTCCCGAGGAGGAGGCTGCTCCTGCATGATGATCGTGGCGGCGGCCTGCAGCGGCCTGTCCCGGAGTGTGTGTCCCTCCGCAGTGACGGCGCGGCGAGTCGCCCCCCCCCGCCCCCCGCCTACACGCACCCCCACTCCCTAAAATAAACACGCACAGTTAATTATCCAGCAGCATAACATCATCGCCCGCCAGCCACTCCACTCACTGCCGACACCCCCCCCCCACCCACCGCCTCCGCTCCGGCCGTTCCTTCTTCAGCACATCTTAAATTATTACATTATAATCATGACGTGCACAGCGCGGACAGCGGACGGGACGCAGGTGATCAATGGAGGTTCTGCGCTCCGTCCTCCGCCTTCCAGCCGCACGCGGCGTCGAAGCTACACAGACTCGCGCGCGCGTTCTCGTTGCTGCTCATTCATACCGCTGCCCGCATTAACAACAACATTGCGTTACATTGTTACATTTACCTGCGCTCACGCACTGTCTGTGATCGACGTATCGCCGCCTTCTGCTCGCCTTCTAGCCCCGCGTTCGGCCTCGATGGGGGGTGGGGGTTGGGGGTTGCGGGGTGGGGGGGGCGCCGCTGTGCTCTGGAGCTCCAGCATCCGCCGATCCGCTGGGATGCGGCAGCGCTGCGGTCTAAAAGCGCAAAGCAGGAACCCCTTGGAGACGCCGAGCCCGAGAAGGGCCCTAAAAATGTGACAAAGCAAGCAAACACACACACACACACACACACACACACACTTTCTGAACAGCTTGTCCCATACGGGGTCGCGGGGAACCGGAGCCTACCCGGCAACACAAGGCGTAAGGCCGGAGGGGACACACCCAGGACGGGACGCCAGTCCGTCGCAAGGCACCCCAGGCAGGACTCAAACCCCAGACCCACTAGAGAGCAGGACTCGGTCCAACCCACTGCACCACCGCACCCCCTGCAAAGCACACACTTCCAAGTTTAATTTAGAGATGATCATTTTGCTAGCATTTTGCTGCTCATCCGCAGTGGCTAATAATATTTGCCCCATTTAAACAGGTGCCTGTTTTTACTGTGGTATTTCAAGGTAAGACTCTAGATCAAGGTACCACAGCAGCGGAGTCTGAACCAACAACCGTGCACAAGGTCAAGTCCCAAATCCGTGTCCCTTAACTGCCGCGCTACCTGCCGGTCTAAACGGCCATAGACTGTTGTATTAGCGTCAGTAATTTTGTTTAAAAGTGTCTACAGTAAAAATGCAAAGGCGTGTGAGTTATATGGTCACACGCTGTCGGGATTTGTCTGTTTTATGCACCTACTTGAACGATGAACCTCGGTGCAGCAAGTGGTAGGGAACAAACTAGGTTTGCTTGAGACTTTCATGTCTGCAGCCATGTCTCTTTCTCTTAACATAATGCACTAATTGTACTTGTGCTGAGATATATGTCACTTCGGACAAAAGCGTCTGCTAAATGAATAAATGTAAATGTAAATGTATGAAGACTTGTGTGTTCTACAGTAATAATAGAATAACAATTAGTAATATTATAATAGACCAATAACACTAACAGTATATATTTTTTATAATATTGATGAAAACGTGTGACAAAAAAATTAAAAAGTTACACATATAAATGCAAAATTTGTTACTGAAGAAACAATGATTTTTGATGACCAGCCCTGCCTGTGCAGTGGCAGAGGCTGCATTGTTCTTGCTTTCCCAGGCTGTGTTCTTGTTTATTCGTTCAAAACTGCTTGCTTCTGCATCTCTTTTATTTCTTCATGATGTACCATTAGCCTTCTTTTTCCTGAAGTATTTTAATGAATTTGCTTCAATTGGCAGAGACATTGATTTGTATGAACACAAAGGATCAAGTGTGCTTTCTTGGTACAGACAAGGAAAAAACTAGTTCGATTTTCAGACAAAGACAAAAGCACCATATCACGGTTCATGCCAAAGACCAGTTTTGCAACACAAGTGCACTGCACAACTCTCTTACAAAGGCCGATGTATTCGGTTTCACTTGATCTTATGCGATGAACATTGGTGCATAAAGTGGAAAGAAACAAACTAACTTTACTTAAGAATCACACGTCTGCAATTACGTCTCTCTTTCTCCTAATGTAATGCACAAATCGTATTTCTCTGAGATGTATGTCGCTTCGGAGAAAAGCGTCTGCTAAATGAATAAATGTAAATGTTGCTTTATAACTAACAGTTTAAACAGAGAGGAGCGGGTCTTCTCAGAGCTTAAAGACCTTTGCACTCAGACTGTTTGTATAGGGAGGCATGACAGTGGGGTAAATAAAGCGACGATGATTCCATTTCCAGTTTGGGGTGATGAAATTATGTGGATTCTAAAAAAACGAGCCCGCTGAAGACATATAAGGCAGACAAAGAGACAGTCAAACATCAGTATCTATTAGTAGCCCTGCTGGAAGAAAGAAGGTAAGTGTTGTGTTGACCGATGCCTTTCGTTCTACTACTTTGCGGCAACAGGTTTGGGTTGGTGCTCGTTGGTTGTACCCTAGAAACAAAGGGTCTCCTTCAAGGACTCAGCTATTGATCCAGAGTTTCAAGTCTAAAGCACTGAGTCTCCACAAGGGAGGCCTTCACAGCAGATTAATTTAAGCATTCAACCAGAACATTTGCAAACGACAGAACAACACACCGTGCGTAATGTTCAAATCTGTTTTCATATGTTGTAATTAATTTTGTCTCGTAAATAGCACAACACACTCCGTGTTGCCAGCATTGTGTGTGTATTAGGTTGCTTAGAAAAGAGATTTTACATGTTTGTTGAAAACCAGTAACAATTTTTTAAGTAAACGTGTATCCATGTATTTCTGTGTTTAGTGCATCATGTTCACTTGTAATATACTCTAATGATCATAACTTCATCTTGGAGAGGAGAAAATAAATTTGATCTCACGTCATGAAATCAGAGTTGAAAAAAGTTGACGTTTGACTCTAAAACATGATCTTCTACATGCCGATTTAAATTTTCATTCCTATCAAGCCACGTACTAATTTATCTTTACACCTGTCTCAGTTTATTAATTAATTAGTTTGGAGTACTATTTTTCAAAATATTACATTTGAATATTGTAGGATTTTTTTGTTTATTAAAGTAACTATTTTTACATTCAGTTTTTTGTTGAATGTGTTGTTGTACAGTAAAAATTATTCACTGCAATATTGGAAATAATTGGAGCGATTAAACCAAGGGAGTTGGTTAATGGAAAAACCAGCAGCTCTATGGTGAGCAACCAGCCAAAAACCTCTATTATCCAACCATCAGGTGATTTGATGCGTATATGTGTTTTGCACACAGCAAAAGCTATTTTCTCTCATTTTTGATTAAAATGTTTGTCTCATTTCAGTTTCACAGCTCCAAAAAGATGGACACCTGGATCCTCCCCGTGTTGTTGTTGTTGACCAGCTACTGTTGTCACGGCGTCTTGGCTTGCCCACACCTGTGCACCTGCTATTTTTCCACCAATACAACTCAGGTGGTCTGCAGTGGACCCTCTGTGTCCCACTTTCCCCTCGTAGGTCTCCCAGGCAACACAACGCTGCTGTCAATCGAGAACACCAATCTTAGCTCTATATCTGCCCATCATCTGGAGGCCGTACCCTTTCTGCAGGAACTGCATTTGTCAAGTAATCAGCTTAGCAGTCTTCCAGAGAACCTGCTGAAGGGTCTGACCCACCTACACACACTGGATCTCACGGGGAACCAGCTAGAGCATCTGCCCCCAGGGGTGTTCCACCATGCCCCACTGCAGAACCTGGTGCTCAGAGACAACCTGCTGCACAGGGCTGAGTCCAGCTGGCTCCCTGTCAACAGTAACCTCACCACGTTAAACTTGGCGGGCAATCACCTCGATACTATTCCGACTGCCCTACTTCAAAACCTGCCCCAGCTGAAGACGTTAGACCTGAGCCAAAACCGTCTGGAGAAGATAGCAGCCGGCACCCTGAGCACGCTGTCCAATCTGCAGAGACTCCACCTGGAGGAAAACAAGTTGAACTCCATTGACCCCTCGGCCTTCCATCACAACAATAAGCTCACACACCTGTTCTTGCAGGAGAACCGACTGGAGAAGCTGCCCCTGGGCCTCTTGCAGGGCCTGCACCGCTTAGAAGTCCTGACCCTCAATGACAACCAGCTCCATTTCCTGCCCTATGGTCTGCTGGAGAAGTTGCCTTCACTGGGGGCTAGCACTGGTCAGGGAGTGGACCTCTCCAAGAACCCCTGGGAATGCAAGGCCAAAGCGGCCTACCTGTGGAAGTGGCTGCGTGCCAACAGGGAGGTTTTGTTCAGTCCTGAAGATATCCAGTGTAGGAGCCCTGAATCCCTAAAGGGGAGGCCTGTCTTGTCTCTGACTGAAGAAGAGATACAGACCGAATAAAATCTCAGGGGGTTGTACAATAATCGTAGATTTATTCATTTTACCTTTACTCATATAGCAGATGCTTTTCTCCAACTCGACGTACATCTTAGAGAAAACTACAAAAAGTGTGTTACATCAACAGAAGGAGAGATCTGCATGCAGACACGTGATTCTAAAGAACAGTTAATTTGTCACATTCCACCATATAAACGAGCGTACATTACACAAATAGCCGCATAAAGGTTTATCCATTATTCAAAAAATTGTTATGGAAAAATTATTATACATAGACACTTACATGTTTATCACCCACTTAACAAGATCAGGGGAGAAGTGAGTGAGTTCTGAGACCCTTCTTAAACGTAGAGAGGGATTCAGCAGTTCTGAGTGAGAGGGGGAGGTCACTCCATCACATGGGAGCTAGAACTGAAAACCTTTTCCTTTTGATTTTGGACATCTTGTGTGTGGGACCACCAAGTAGGCAGAGGTGGAAGAGCGTAGCAGGCCGGTTGGGGTGTAGCGAGCGATCAGGTCTTTTAGATATCGGGGAGCAGATCCAGGTACAATAATCGCATCTCTTTAAATAAGTTCTTAGTGTTAACAACGTTGTTTCAGTTGCAATAATAGTCTGTGCATCTGCTTGCCTGTGAAAGTCAGAGAAAGTCGTAATAGACACAAATGTCACCATCTAGTCGCTTAATGTACTGTAGTGAAGAAAAAGCACATTGTGAGTTCAGACCCTTACATTTTTCTGACTTTGTGCTGTTTTATGCATTGCCCTGGTTCACAGTGCCACAGAAGCAATAATAGTTAGCTTCAGAATGAATCTGTTTAATGTTATCTTTGTTATTCCGTTTTATTCAGCCACTCCTAGACGAGTATCCCTGAGAAATTCTGCAGAAACTCCTTTGAGGAACAGCACATGTGTGAAAGTCCCTTGCGTTAACGGCCACTAGATGAAGCCAGACTCAAAAAAGGGGTTCCGTGTTTGAGTGATACGTGAAATAGTTTGAATTATAATAATGTAATCATTACGCACGAAGCATTGCACACTCACTAAGAAGAATTAGACTGTTAGTATGGATTAATAATGATGATTTTTTCTAGTTGTAGGTTGCATTCTCTTCACACGATCTTTTATTACCCTCTCAAAACACACTCTGTTTCAACACACTCTCCTGTCACTACTCAATTCTTTAATTCTCCTGTGCCATCTGACACCAGGAGGAACAAAACACTGTCTTGCATGGACATACTGGAATTGGAGCTTATAACACGAAGCATTTTTTTATTCTTAGACATTTCAGTGAAAGTAGGCTTCAGTGCTGATTTAAGTAAAAAAAAAAAAGAAAAAAAAAAGATAAAATAATCAGAATCAGAACGAGCTTTATTGCCAAGTATGTTCACACATACAAGGAATTTGTCTTGGTGACAGAAACCTCCACAGCACAGACAGAATGACAGTGACAAGACAGATGAGGAGATAGAGTATGTGAATAAGGGATAAAAAATATATATAAAAATATAAAGTACCCAGTATACAAAAATACAGGTATGTTCTATACAAATGCAAGGGAGTGTGAGTAAGAGATATGATGTGATAAATAGTTATAAATATAAATAGCATTGTGTATTGCACTGGTTTACTCTCTAGGGGGGATTTAGCTGTTCATGAGGTAGATGGCCTGAGGAAAGAAACTTTTCTTGTGCCTGGCTGTCCTGGTGCTCGGTGCTCTGTAGCGCCGGCCAGATGGCAAAGGTTCGAAGAGGAAGTGGCCTGGATGTGAGGGGTCTAGAATGATTTTGCTAGCCCTTTTACTGACTCTGGAAGAGCGCAGTTCTCGGAGAGCTGGGGGGGGTGTGCCGATGATTCTTCCAGCAGTCCGAACTATCCGCTGTAGTCTTCTGATGTCTGACTTCGTAGCTGAGCCGAACCAGACAGTTATAGAAGTGCAGAGGACAGACTCGATGACTGCGGAGTAGAATTGCATCAGTAGCTCCTGTAAACTCCCCTCTTATTCAAGGAGTTCCTTGTCTCATGCCAAATGTTTCTAGAAAAAAAGAACACGGATCCTGCTGATGCAACACACACACACACGCACACACGCACACACGCACACTGACGCTGCTCATCCCGAGCGGGGTCATGGTGAGCCGGAGCCTAACCGGCAATACAGGGCACACCCAGGACAAGATGCTAGTCTGTGACAAGGCACCCCAAGCAGGACTTGAACCCCAGACCCACCAGAGACCAAGACTCAACCAAACCCACTGCACCACATGCCCCCCAGCTACTGAAGCACATAGAACAAATCAAAGTCTTACTGCGAGTTATTAATTCTTTATAACTTTATCTGATATTTTCATCAGAATCAAGCCTGTGAATAAATCAAAAGGGTGCATGTGACATAGGGGCTGAACTTAAAAACACTTTTGACTTATGAACATCTTTTCAGTCGTGTCCCCACCGTATTTGTAAGTCGAAGTACAAGCGTATCGTATTTTCGTGTCTTTTTTGACATTTCATAAGCTTTCACATATTATTTCCCCCGTCGACATTTGAGAAAGCAAAGTACGATTATCTTAACTTCACACACCTACCACTGAAAAACCCACAAGCAACTGTGAAGGAACCTCTGTGTGTGTCTGTGCAAATGTCCGCGCGAGCTAGTGTGTCTGCGTGTGTGTCCTGAAGTGTCCTGCAGTGTCTTTGCATTGTGCCCTTGGAGGGAAAGCCAAGTGCCTGGACCTCAGGAGACCAGTGATTTACAGCACTGGCAAGGAAAGAGGTTAGAGCTACTTAAGAAAATTAAAATTTCTTCACAAGGCTCCATAAGGAGGGAAGTCCTGAAATTAAATGACCGTCTAAGCCAGTATGCATCCAAAAGCATCTCTCAGATACAACTACTCTGTAATGAGTGGTCACTCGCCTGTTTTAGGCACCAGATTTCCAGTGAAATCAACTGATTGAAACTGTGAGTTTAATACACTTTTTTATAACTTGTCATTTTCATACTATTACTTATTGTAATGTCTGAATATATAAACAGATGCAGAGCGCCGTAGTAGCTTTACACTATTCTAGGGAAATTACATGCCTTAAATATGAAGTACATGAAAATGGAAAATATTTTGAGGGTCTGAATGAGAAAATCACTTCTTTAGGGTCTGTGAAACCATGCTTTGCGATACTAAATAACGGCAATTCTATGAGTTCAACGCCTTATGAACCTTTCCATCTGTTTGTCCAATGAACACTTCTAAAAACAAGCTAAAGGACAAAGTATTTTCTCAGGTCCAGATAACGGGACAACTGTTGAGACTGAAGAAATATAAATTGCTAGTCTGCTTAGTAATAAAATGTTTCTCAATCACAACTGTGCACACTACAGTTTTAATAAAGAGGGGAAAGGGCCAGTGGGGCATTGACTCATGAGTGAATGCATGAATATGTCAATAAAATTCAGCACAGTTAGATGGTCCTGTATTTAGCTGAATTACTAATTTTGTTTGCGTGTGACTTTCCCACTCAACATAAGGCTACAAGTAATATTACCATAAGATTACTATTTTCTGCATGGAAAAGTTAAGAGGTTAAAAGGTTTCTTTTGAAATGAATTAAATTTTTGGCTTCAGTTTATTAGAGAGAAATGAATAAATGTACATATAATACAAAGGTGACTCTGTGTGTGTGTGTGTGTGTGTTTGTGTGTGAGTGCACAAATGCATGTTTCAGTGCTCTGTGATACACTACCTTTCCCCTGTGCTCCCAGGATAAGTCTCGGACCACCATGACCCCGCATTGGCCAAGCGGCTGGAAAAAAAAGGGAGTGCTTCAAAGCATTACATTTGGCATAATGCCATTGGTCTGCTCCTTTGCAGACTGAAATGAAGGACGTTCATTTTAATTTGACTGTTGGCTGGGAATATGGCAACTGGAAAGAGACAATAAATTACACAATAATAAAACTTAAATATTTTACAGTATACAATAGATTTTTATTTATGATGGAAATGCCTTCTGGTTCAGGGTTTCTCAAAGGACATGTTAATAGATGACCAGTTTCATAGAGCGATGTAAAGTTTTTCTTCTTCTTTTACCCTTCCTGTCTGAACACATTGCTTGGCTTCCTGACCCTCAGATAAATACCATCTAGGGTTCAGGTAGCTCAAAACTCCATAAGGATGGTATAATTTGAGTACTGTAGTTTATGAATATATAAAACATCTTTTGTTGTTTTAATATAATTGAGCTCCTCACCATTTAATTCACAGTAGGTCGCATCACAGTTATGGACATGAATTTATAACATGAAGTTGCTTATTCAGACCTCCTGTTGTAACACACTTGAGTAAGGAATAAGGCAGTTTACTGTACTCTAACCAGCTCTCGTAAAAATACCCTGCTGCATGAATGGGCAAATCATCATAAGACACTCCACGGACAACCCGAATGTCATCTTAGTATAGATTAATAATGATTAATTTGTCTACAGTGCAAGTTGCTACGTTTATGACCATTTTGAATTTTTGAGTGAAAAAAAAAAAAAAAACCATCTCTGGAAGGTAATTCTGGAAGCCCAGTTGATAAGGTCAGAGCCTTTCAAGATAATGAATGAACCCAGCTGAGTCACACTCATAGATCCACATGTCAGAGAGGACAAAGGCACCTGCAGGAGGCGTGAGGTGCTGAAAGGGCTGTCATGCATCAAGAACCGACACG
Organism: Scleropages formosus; assembly: GCF_900964775.1. NCBI lineage: Eukaryota > Metazoa > Chordata > Actinopteri > Osteoglossiformes > Osteoglossidae > Scleropages > Scleropages formosus. Next base: position 38,416,353 of record NC_041806.1, on the reverse strand, counting down.
AGCGCGTGCTCTGTACGTGGGAGGACAACTTCTTAAACCACCCACTCTTCCAGTTTAATTTATGTTCATTTATTACCCTTAAGGACAAAGCAATAAATAGATCTTGGGCACGAGTGCTGTTTTTTCTGTTCCATTGTTGATAAACAGAAAGAGCAAAATATCCCTTTTCAGCTTCGACACTATCTTCCCTGCCTATATCACATTGATCACTTTTCCCTCTTCTGTTTTTTTCAAGTTGAATGGGTTTGGATACAGACTGGCATGAACACATGTTAAATTTTATAGAGACAATTAATGGGATATTAAACATACAAACATGAACGGCTGTAAATCATCCCATGTTTAAAACTGACTTATGACCCATGATTTCAAAGAAAAAAATTAAGCGCAGCTTTTGAAAGAATATAATTTAAAGCAATTGAAATAAGAGCATAAAACAAGAAGATGTGGTTCTGCTGATGGATGTCTGAAGGTGAAATCATTTATTTAAACACAGCCTACATAAGAAAAATGCATGTATTGACATCAGAGGAAACATAATGCATTTTCCCCAACTGTAAAAGTAATGATAAGTTGGCTCAGTTAGGGTTTATATGTTTGTGGCTGGATTTCTCTATAGATGCTCCACCGACACACCTCCCATAATTTCCTACTTCCTCACATCATCAGTATCAGCAAAAACCAGGTATCTATTAAGGTAAACCTAGATCAGAAATAATACATTCTACAATAATTTTTTTTAGAAAAACATAGAATAATAATTTCAATCAGAGCGACTTTTATTGCAACACCAGAGTACTCATACAAATTACCTTCAGTTTCGTCTGCAGGTTTTTTTCCTGGATTACAGTATTTATGCAGTGATGCTCCTATGAGCTATAATTTACTGCGGTGCGCCTATTATACTGGAGCAGACACCCAAACCCTTGGCATGGCTTTGCTGGAACAGATTTCTAAAATACTGCTTAGGTACTTGTAGGAGGCTCGGGAAAGGACCGGCTCGATTAGAGCTGTGTGGAACTATCCACGCTGTTCCGGAGTGGGGTTCCCTGCGCAGGCTCTTCCTGGAGCAGTAGGTGAGTGTCACTGTTGGAGGCACGCATGGGGCCGTCCCACACTGCTAGCACTCCGCCGGTCTTGTGCACTTTCCGAGATGACTTTTTTAAGGCGTCCTCATTCGCTTGCAGCGCCAACAGCTCTAGCTCATGCTTGGCAGCAGTCTCAAGGACTTTCTGTTTGTTGTAAAAGATCACAAAATTGTTGATGATGGGGTGGATTGGCAGCGCAATTGCGATCACGCCACAGAGGAAGCTGATGGCAGCGTTGCATCGGCCTAGAGTGGTTTTAGGGTAAATGTCTCCGTAGCCCACTGTTGTCATTGTAATGATGGCCCACCAAAAGGACTGGGGGATACTGCTGAACATATTCTCTGGGTGACTCTGCTCCATGGTGTAACCCAGTGCTGAAAACACAAAGATGCCTATGCCCATGTATAGGAGTAGTAGTCCAAGCTCCTTGAAACTGCGCTTCAGTGCGTAAGTGAGGGTCTGCAGTCCAGAAGAGTGGCGAGCCAACTTGAAGATGCGGGCTATGCGCATGATTCGCAGTGCTTGAACTGCTTGCTGCACATTGGCAAGTTCCATCATGGCTGTACCGAGGCTGGTCAAGGTCAGCACCACGTAGAAGGGAATGATGGCCATGAAGTCAATTATATTCATGAAGGAAAGGACAAAGTGCAGTTTGTTGGGAGACGAAATCAGACGCAGCAGGTATTCCACTGTGAACCAGCAGATGCAGGCGGTCTCAATGACTTCCAGCGTTGGGTGCTCCACAGGGTTCCCTTCAGCGTCCTCCACCTGTAGTTCTGGAATGGTGCCCATACACATCACCACTGAGGAGATGAGGATGAAGAGAAAAGACAGGATGGCTATGACCCTTGCTTGGAGCGAGGATTCTGGCTTCTCCATAAGTTTCCAGAGGAAAATTTTCGACTTTTGCCAGCGGCTAAGCGAAGGATCACTATTCAGGTCATCAAGAATCAGCTTCACTTTAGCAGCAATTTCAGCCAGCTCATCTTCCATTTCATTCAAGTGGGTCTTACAGCATTCATCCAGGTACTCCGGGTCCACTCTCCAGAATTCCAGCTCCTTCTTGAAACAAATAGGACAGGCTCCATGCTTCATATGTATCTCCCCATTATAATAGACATCAACGATGCATTTAAAGGTCTCTGGATCTCTGTCAAAATAAAATTCCCCATTAACAGGGTCGTAGTCATCGCAAAGACAGGAAATGTAGTCCAAACTCTTGGAAGAGCAGCTAGCCAGCTCTGCCAGTCGAGTCTCTGGATAACGGCTTAGTAAATACGAAGAAAGGACCTGTTTCACCCCACCGATGTTGACTAAGATCTTCTTCTCCTCGCTGGATTCGGAGTCATTACAGTCCCCGTGCCTGTCCCTTGGATTTGTCCACATCTTGATCACTTCAGCACTTCATACACTGCCCAGCTTCAAATCATTCTAGAGATATAAATTCAAGGAAAAATTAATGAGCGGACAAAAAGCAGTTTTGCAGGACATAAGCGTTTCCTGGGTCTCAGAAAATACTGTAGAACTAAAAAAAAAAAAAAAAAAAACCTTACTGTTTATTTACTTCTCTTCTTACTGGTTACTGATTTTCTGAAAAGGAAAATATGGACTCCTAATATTCATAAACGGAGGAGCGCAAGACACATGCAGCGCTGCCCTTGAAGCCCGTGCTTTCCCTGCGCTCCCAGGGAGGAAACGCGGGAGAGCAGCAGCAGCTGACACTTTATAGCTCGCGCTTTACAGAGTAGGAGGGTCCAACCGTGGCTCACAGTGACCATCAATCTGCTCGTAATGGAATTTAATGCAATTGGGTGTTGAGAGCAGGCTTGGAGTGAGCTATAACACCATGAGATTTTTTTTTTTTTAAATAGTAATAAAAAATAACAATAACTAAATAATATAATAACAATGCAACAATAGCAATTCAAAGACACAACCCATGAACATTGACAAAAAGACCCAAAGTTAGCCGGGGGGAAGAAAGGAAAGAAAATAAAACAAACAAACAAATAAATTAACCACTACAGGGTACTTCAGTGACTTGTAAATTACAGAAAAACCTCAAAAACAGTACAATAGTACTCCGTCTTAAGGGCCTTCCTGTTAGCACACACTTCAGGCTCTTTATTTATTAAATTGATGGTGAATGCCTGTTTCTTACTACTTCTATCATAATAAAAGCGAAAAAACAAAAAATAAAAAAGAAAATGGGTGCAGAACAAGCACAAGCTGTGCTACAGCTGCTGGAAAACATCTTAATTCTACTGAGTCATTGGGCAAGAAAAGTAAATTATTTTCCATAATTATTTTCAGCTAAATATAATGCGGCATGTAACATGCACTCTTCTGCGTAACTTCGGATGAGTTCTAGTAAAAGCCATCGTATTCCTGAGGGTTATAAATTGTTATGGTTTCTGAAGTATCACTCAGTGCCTCGCAAACTTCTAATGGTCCTTCCCAAAACGGGCCACAAAAACAAGAAAAGATGAGTTTGAACTTATAACGTACACTTAATCTGAACATAGATGATGAATTTCAAAGCCGTATTCATGTTTGTTTCTAGAGGTTCCTGTTCCATCAACAGTATCATCGTTGAAGAAATGCTCACTAAGAGCAGAAATGCATTTTGTAAATTCAGCAACAGTTTAACAGTAAGTCTTATATATGCTGGAGAAGGTTGATGTATGTAAATGTATGCAGTTTTATGCAACGTAATTTTAACGTTTTGGCAATAAACTCAAAGGAATTAAAACAATGCTGTCAGTATGCAGTAACCATTTAAGTCTGCAGTTTACCCAGAGACTGAATTAAATTTAGATATGTTTAGCTAACCTGCCACTGATTTCTAGCAGGTCTAGTCTCTGTGCAACGATCTGCCTGCTAGTGTAAGACATGGACCTTCAACCTCAGCCTTCAAATACAGGTTTAAACTAATTTTTCTTTACACTACAGTACCCTACAGTACCCTCTGTACAGTTGCTGTTTCAGCTTTACACTTTGTACCCACCTTCATTCAGTAAGGAAGGTCCATTAGTACTGATGTTGGTGGTAGGTTCCCGCTTGCATTTTGATTTTTTCCGTACCACGTCTCATGGCGGGACGGTTTCGGGAACGTCCGCTGACAGCATGAGAGATCCCTGGAGCTGATGGAACAATCGATGTAAGCAGAGCCCCCCTACTGGGGCCCACAGCCACCTGGCCATTTCACTCCTAATTGTGTGCCTATAGAGGAGACCACACCGACCCCCCCCCCCCCCCCCCCAGCTTTATTTTCTCTAATTGCAAATCAGCTGTTTTTCTTTTCCTCTCCTCCATTGCCAGCTAGCCCCTTTGTCATCATGAAATATGTTAATGGCTCTGTTATATCCTACATTCACTGAAGCATCTAACCACTTATTATGTGTCATCTTATTATTTCAGCAGGACATATCGCTTATGCTATATTTACTGTAAAAATATGTCTTCTATGCCATTGTTTCTCTTTTGCTTTATTTGTAACATTTTGAATGCTTTCTGAGCCTGTCTTCAGGAAAGAAGCTGTGGTGATGGCACTGAGGGTGGAGACAAAAATACATTCAGCACATTCGAGATTCCATGCAGTCCGTACGCTGCTGTGCCCTTTGTCCTGTCCTTGATGTGCGAGGTTTGGAACAGGTGTGTGTGTGTGTGTGTGTGTGTGTGTGAGGACTGACAACTGCTTAATCTTTCCATTTATTCACTGGTTATGTTCTGTTAAAACACCAGACAGAACTGTAATGAAGCACAAATTTGCTGTAAGACCTTTATACCTTATTTTTGTGAACAGCTCATACAATGCAGGGTGAAGCATGCAACGCAGTGGCTTGGATGCCAGTTTATTATCCTTTATTCACATGAAGCAACATTGAAGTCTACTTTAAAAAGCTTGAGAATAAAAAAAAAATACACAATCCCTACAACCTTATATTCAGCATGTTTTTCTGCTTTATACAGGCAAGGCAGTCCCATGTTGCTTCGGCACATCAGACAGCACAACACGGTGTAACAATGGATTGCATTGTAGTGGAGGATCATGTGCAGTGAAAGTATTAAAAAGCGCTTCACCTTAAAATAGTGACTGCATGTTTCATGGTAAACTTCAGCAAAACTGACAACTAGGTAGAGACCAAAGTATCACAATATGCATGTTCATCAGTATCTGTTCATTCCCAGTTTACAGTTAAAAAGCATAACAGACCTGGTGTTTGTTCACTGATTCACTAGTTGCTGTCAAGTCTTAGACACACACAGCTTGTCCCGAGCAGGGTCACGGCAAACTAGAGCCTCACCCGGCAACACAGGGCGCAAGGCTAGAGGGAGAGGGGACACACCCAGGACAGGACAGGACACTAGCCGGTCGCAAGGCACCCCAAGCAGGACTTGAACCCCAGACCCACTAGAGAGCAGGCCCTGGACAAACTTGCTGTGCCATCACACCCTTGCAGAAAAGTACTTCAAATGAAATCGTGTTTCTATTGCTCTGAGACCGTACTCTGCCTCCCCACCCTAACCCTAACCCTCCGCAGGACAGCACTTGTTTCCATTCTTTCAAAGTGTGGTTTGCTGCCATCTAAAGGTGGAAATGCAGTCCATTTTAGTCCTTTTAGAAAACCAGCTCTCACTCATTTTCATTCGGCGCTTGTCCTTTCCAGGGTCGTGGAGCTTCTCAACCTTTCCAAGATTCACTGGAGTAGGAAGGGAGCGCCCTTGACAGGACGCCAATCCATCACAGGATAGCCACATACACACTGCAGTCAAATTATTGTAAATAAGTGAACCTGAAACACATGTAGTTGGACTGTGAGAGAAAACCGGGAGCACTTGTAGGAAACCCACGTGGAAGTGGGTTTGGTCGCAGGGCGAACATGTAAACTCCCCACAGATGAAGGCAGGCTCAGGTCTATATCTGAGCAGCACTACCCATTGTACCAACATGCGACCCAAAGAACGTGCAATCAAAAATAAATAAAACTACGAAGTGTTTGTATTTTCAGATTTCATAACTTGGATGGCCATAACACAAGGTTTGAGTGTATCTTGAGACATCTGAAAAGAACAAGACAGTTGAACATGAGCTTGAAGCAAATAACCCTGTGAGCTGCCAAATTTTTCTCTTCTTTTCCAAGCATTTTATTGACATCAGCGACCTTCCTAACATCACAAACACAAAACACGTTCAAAATTTCTGATGATTCTCACTGTATTTTTCGTGAAAAACCACGCATTTGTAATGGACTACTCTCTGACTTTACATTGTTATTGTAAAGAGTGTTGAATTCACCCACGCATCACCTTTACGTCACTCAATGACCATCAGTAGAGTGGCTGATAAAGGCTTTCAGACAGAGGAGACTGCGATGACCCCTTTACACTTCATATCTACTCTTTAGCACAGGGATCCCTCTATTTCCCTGGTTCACCAGCAGAGTGAGATATTGCACAACTTTTCGGGTGTTTCAGACATTTTTGTCAGCATTTTAACAGTTCTTACGTTTTTCCTCTTGCTTATCAGATATGTGACAGAATGTAATTCTTCGCCTACTCATGAAAGCAACTTTAATCAAGTATTAAACTGTCATTTAATTAATTAATTACCTGAATAATGCTCACACCAAATAAGAAAATAACATAAACTGCACGAAAGGCAGGGATATCTTGTTTTTTTACTTCCAAGTGCCATATAAGCTCTACTGCTGGACAAAGTATAAAAAGGGACAAAAACATTTTAAACAGCTTCTGGAACAGTCTTCCTTCATCTGGTCCTTATGCACACACACACACACACACACACATTGGCTGAAGCCACTTGTCCCAAGCGGGGTCGCGGTGAGCCAGAGCCCTACCCAGCTACACAGGGTATGAGGCTGGAGGTGGAGGGGACACACCCAGGATGGGACGCCAGTCCATCAAAAGGCACCCTAAGTGGGACTCGAACCCCGGAGAGCAGAACCCAGCCAAACCTGCTGCTCCACCAAACCCCCTCAGTCAATTATGTAAATATTCCCAAAACACTGATCAAATTTCCAAACAGCACACAAGTAGAATTGGCAGACATTGACAGCTGAGCTGTTAACTTTTCATAGCAAACTTTGGATTATATTATTTAGCATCAACACAAACTCTTTCTTTTTGGCTGCGTGCTCAGGCAGGCACTCTTTAGTTAAGATGAATAGACCATTTGCAGGGTCAGTGCTGATATGTAATTGATAGGGGGCAAAATCAAAAACAAATTTAATAATCTGGTCATGACTAGCAGGGAAAAAGTATATTTAGATTTTTTTGTGTGCTTCATTGCCTCTTCTATTCATTTCACAACAGCAGGGAGAGTGAAATAATAGCAATCATCCATATAAACCTGTACAAACGTCTCCAGTGCACTAAATTACATAAATCCTCCAGAAATCAGGAACATAGTACTCTGTTGTGCTCACAGCTGAAATACTTCTGTTGACTTGTTTACTCTAGCTAAAGAAGTTGGGGTCGTGGTCCATGCTGCTGTCTCGTCAGTTTTTTCTGTCTGGCTGTGTGTGCATCACTACATGCTGTTGCGGTAACTGTCATTATGCACAGAAACTACTGGTATACTATACATTACTTGTCATGACACAACAGACTAAAACAATTTTCTTTAATTTGTTATTCTATAATACTGTCATTCTTCTTCTTCTTCTTCTTCTTCTTCTTCTTCTTCTTCTTCTTCTTATTATTATTATTATTATTATTATTATTATTATTATTATTATAGGGGTGTGCAGTGGTGCAGCAGGTTTGGCCATAGCCTGCTCTTTGGTGGGTCAGGGGTTCAAGTCCTGCTTGGGGTGCCTTGCGACGGACTGGCGTCCCATCCTGAGTGTGTCCCTTCCCCCTCCAGCCTTGCGCCCTGTGTTGTCGGGTTAGGCTCCGGCTTGCTGCGACCCCACTTGGGACAAGTGGTTTCAGACCGTGTGTGTGGGATTATTGTTATTATTATTACTATTGCCAGAGACAGCAAATGGATAAAAGAAGGCCAAGGTAAGTTACAATAATACATACAATAGATACACTACACTTAGCTACTTTCAGTAACCTTCCCGTTCACACAGGAAAGCAATGCGGCACATATTCAGTCATTTTTTTACGTCACCATTTATCCTGGCACACGTTTTTGGACGGTGGGGAAAAGCGACAGAAACAGGGCCAATTTGAACCTTCATCCAAACCCACATCGCAGCTGTGGTGCAGCAGCACCACTTGCTCTACCATCACACTGCCTGTATATAGTGCTGATATTCCGAACACAGTTTTTCTGCTTTGTCCTCTCCAGTCCATTGGTAAGGAAAAGAAAAGCAAATAGCTGCAAATTGTGCAAGATCCTCTGGTAATTATTAATGACAGTAATCTAACTGCAGTACAACATATCATGGAACTGTTACAGAGTTTGCCTGAAAGTTTTAAAAATGCTTGCTTTTTTTTAATAGTTGTGTGTAAGCAATTGGGAGCGCGGTGGTGCAGTGGGTTGGACTGGGTCCTGCTCGCCAGTGGGTCTCGGGTTTGAGTCCTGCTTGGGGTGCCTTGAGACGGACTGGTGTCCCATCCAGGGTGTGTCCCCACCCACTCTAGCCTTCTGCCCTGTGTTGCTGGGTTAGGCTCCGACTCCCTACAAGTGGTTTCAGACTGTGTGTGTAAGCAATTGAGAAAAGCTGTTAAAAGATTTCTTGGCATCGTTTTATTTTCTAACCAGAACTGAATTTGTTTTACTATAATAGGGAAAAGTGTGTGGAGAGTTGCTGCTGCCTTGCAGTGCCTGGGCCGTTGGGGCGTTTCCAAATTATTTCTATAATCAGTGACTCCATAACAGGGATCACTTTTGTGTGATAGTAAGTACACATGCCACACAAAATAATTACTGCAGTTGGGTGCTTTGATTAGTTGCATAACTCTACAGCATTGTCAGCACAAAAACTGAAATCAAATTAGATGTGAAGTTAGGAAGAAGTGTGGAGTATCTACCCTCTGTAGTCTTCTGCTGTGATGTCTTTACCCAAAAGTTTTAAAAAGGTGTTACACTTTTTGGTAATTGTGTTTAAGCAATTGAGAAAAAACCGTAATAACAAAATATGCAGCCATTCTGAGAGTTTCTTGAGAATCATTAACTTTGCCTTATTCTGTTTGTCAGAGGTTCAGAGACTGGCTTAATTCTACATCTGGCACACATTTCTTTGGCAGTCTTTCTGTCCATGTACCGAAAAACAAAACTATTGATCCACTCCACCAATATTTTTACCCGTGAAATCACTTTTCTTACCTTTTTTGCAGGTCAAAAGAAGTATCGAGGACATCCTGTATACAGTGTGACAAATGTATGGCATGTTATTAGTCTGCCGATATTTTATTAATAAAGAATTAAGGAGCACAGTGCCATTCAGTATCGGGTTAGTATGTTGTCATACATTTTTCCATTTTTCAAAATATTTAACATGATGGTTTGAGCAAATTATATATGCACATATGTACAGTCCTGTACATACTTTAAAAAATCCACAATGACAGATCTGATTGCATTAAAGTGTTTAATGCAATTTAGCAAAGTTTAATCCTTTCACTAAAACATGTAATATATGATATTATTTCTTATTTGAATTAAAATAATAAACATTTTCATTCTGTAAACTTCAATATTGGAAACATCCATTTACATTTGCTCATCAGTCATCTGTATTTGTTTTTTTTTTTTTTGCAAAAACCATTAGATAGCTGAAGAGCAATACGAATGTTCAGGGCCTGCAGTTGTACCTTTGGATCTTGGGTTGACTGACAGCCCTGCATATTCTTTTCACATTACTGCCATTGGCCTTCAGAATAGAACACCTGACCTTTGGAGCTATATCAGCATTTAAGCAACTCCCCTAACAGACTGTGGCATTAAAAGGAGGCACTGGACTTGGGGAGGCAGTCTGTGTGTGGTAGTCTGGGCAAAAACGACTCAGTCAGCAGAAGAGCTTTTTCAAACCCATCATGGGGGGCACTAAGCTCTACCTGCTGATGCTTCTCAGCTTCTGTGCTTTGGCCCGTAAGTACCTGGGCACCTCTCTTCAAAACAAACTCTAAAACTGGCCAGTTGAAAGTAAAACTTTGCTCTTCTCGTTACCAATTCCTATACTATATAAAAATGATGCTTATAATTATAACTTGCACTATGCATGAGTAAACCTTTACAAAAATGATACTTTAATTAAAATATAAGGAATGTAAAGTATTTGTGGTAGGTTGTAAGGTAACTGTTGCGTATATTGAATATGTTTGTTGACCATGTTTTTAATTTCATGACCAAGCGGACATAAGCGAATGTGAAAATATTACAGACGGATTTTGAAAAATATGCATTTCCAAAATAATAGCAAAAGTATAAGTTTGATTTATGTGACTGTCACTTTGCTTCAGAATCTCAAGACATGGAAAGTGCTGAAGCAGAGGCCCAGTGTTTGTGTAAGTCCATAGTAATATACGTCAGCCATTCTTACCAATTACCAAAGAGAAGCCAGGAAAGTAGGAAGGATAAACACAGTCCTCATGTTATTATGGTACTGAATATGACATCTTGGTTATTTCATAGCCATGTGCTGGTCAACAAGCATCTCTCAGAACCTTTGTGACTTTTTAGCATATTGTAGAACCATCCTTTACCAGAATAAATAAACCTTAAAGCAAAAAAAGCTTAAAACAAAGGTCTTTTGTTCAAAATACAAAAAAACAAGGAACCTCTCAGTTTATAATAAAGTGGGATTCCTTGCGATGGACTGGCGCCTCGTCCAGGGTGTGTGCCCTCCCCCTTCGGCCTTGCTCCCTGCGTTACGGGGTGAGGCCCCGACTCGCCGCGACCCCAGTCAGGACTAGCGGTTGTTGACATTGGTTGGTTTGTTGATTGATAAAAAATACTTGAAAGGCAATATCATTATGAAAATGACTGATTTGATTTACTATTAATTTATCCAAATTGATATTTTGCAAATAACTCAGAAGACAGTGGTTATAAGAGTAATTAGTGATTATGGTAATTGTAATACTTGTTTTGCATTTATTTATTTAGACACTTACATTTATTCACTTAGCAGATGCTTTTCTCCAAAATGAGTTACAACAGGTACTATGTAGTGCTACCAGCCCACACACCTTATTCACTGTGGTGACTTACACTGCTAGATACACTACTTACAATGGGTCACTCATCCATACATTAGTAAAACACTCTCTCTGTGTCACTCACACTATGGGGAACCTGAACAGCACATCTTCGGACTGTGGGTGGAAACAAGAGCAAACCCTCACAGACACAGGGAGAACATACAAACTCCACACAGACTGAGCAGGGATCAAACCCACATTCTCTCATGCCACCCAGGCACTGTGAGACAGCAGTGCTATTTGCTGTGCCACTGTGCCACCATGCCACCCACTTCTCTGTAAAGTGACACAGAGCTCAGAGTAAAATAGCACATTTCACAAAACTCAAAGAACTTTAGATACAGACAGAACCCTATCAAGAAACAGATATTTATGGTCCAAATACACCAGCTCACATTAGTTGCCGATAGAAATGAGCCTGATAGAAAATGCAAAGGTGATCATGCAATATAGTGTGATTCAAATTTATGAAGCTCTTAGGAGATCCAGAGAAAAGAAAGTCTAAAAGAGATATGTTTTAAAAGTCCTTCTTGAATGCTGACAGGAATTCAGAATTCAAAGAATTGCTTCAGGCTTTATTTCTATTTTTTTTTATAAAGTCAATATCAATATGATTCATAGCCAATAAATAAATCTAATGTGACTGAAGCAAAAAAAAAAATTATTAATATCTCAAAAAATTGTAACAGGAATAAAACATCCATCCATCCATCCATCATAAATAAAGGCTTGTCTGGTGAAGAATCACTGTGCTCTCGAGTCTATCCAGGCATTAGGTGTAAACCAGGTTTTAACCTACAACTCAGAAGCTGTGAGGCACCATTGCTACCAACTGTGGCACCATCCTGCCCAACAAAATACCAGGAGAAAATAACTGTAAATTGAAGATAGAAAAAGGATAGAAAAAAATTTAAGGAAATGTGTTATTTACAAGCAATTTGGAACATTTGAGTCTTAAGCCTGAATTTAAAAGTTTGCAAAACACTTTGAGTCTTTATTTGGTTTAGAATGACATTTTCACAGTTTTTAAAGGATAAGGCAAATATTTTGAATGTTTAGTGAAAAATGAGGACAACCTATGCACCCAAAGGTTGCAGGTTCAATTCCTACCTCCAGTTGTAATACCCTTGAGCAAGGTATTTACTGCAAATTCCTCCAGTAAAAAAATAGTATCAGCTAAATGAATAAATGTAAAACAAGTGAACTTCTATGGTTCAGGAACACATTGCTTATTTTTCTGCTATTACACGGTATTATAATTAGGTGGTTTTAGGAGAATTCACTGTAGAAACACATTTACTGGAATCATCTATGCTTGTTAGATGAGGGAAGCCTATACAGAATATCCGGTTGCCATTTTAAGCCAAAGATACTGTTTGCGTTCTGTTAAAGCTACTTAATTATTTAATTAAAAGATTTTTTTGCCATGCTCTTCTCAACAAGGTGACACAGATTCCCGAATAACAGAGCACATATGGTTGATACAAGTGACAATAACATCAATATAAACAGAGGTATTTTCCCAATGGATTATTCTGATATACTGTTGCAACTTACAGAAACAGTCCGTGCACAGATTACGTAATAAAATCGCTTATCAGTTATTAATTGCAAAATTAACTATTTTAATTTTAGTGTCAAAAAGGTTTAAGACCTTGATGAAATATGAATACAACTACATAGCAGAGAGCCAGAACAGTGTGAGTGGAACTTCCACACTAAAAAGTGGCCCCAGAGTCAATTGTAAGGTAAGGAAATCTGATCACATTTTCTATTTTTAAGCTCCTTGACCTCTTGACAAAATTATTGTTATAATTTTTTTTTTTCTCCACATGCTGCAGGTGGAGATAGAGGTCCCTCGGATCTGCAGCTTCCTCCTCCACACTAAGGAATGCAGTCTGACTGAATTGTCTGATACCGGACTTCATGAAACTGCTCCCAATTCTCTGGCTTTCAAAACTGCCATGGAAAGGTATGTTTTCATAAGAGTGTGTGTGTTCTCATACGCACAAACCGACCAATGGTCAGTCAAGCAATGATCAGCCTCTGCAATGTGAAGTCTCTAGGAATAGTTTGGATATGTATTCATCAGGTTGGGACAGCAGGTAGTGTAGCAGTTAGTTCTACTGCCTTTGCGTCCAAAGGTTGCAGGTTTGATTCCCATCTCTGACTGCAGACTGCTTGAGCGAGGTACTTTTCCTAAATTTCTCCTGTAAAAATTACCCAGCTGTATAAATGGGTAGATAATTGTACCTTAGCATTGTAAGTTGCTTTGGAGAAAGCGTCAGCTAAATGAAGAAATGCAAATATTGACTTCTAGGAACTCGCTGAAGTTCGTGGTGGAAAAGAACACTGATGTGAAATTGTTTCCTGAGGACGGTGAGCTCACCTCCATCCTAAATATCAAAAGAGGGATCATTTCAGCCCTGCTGGTGCCTGTGATGGATGAGGAGAACAAAGAAAACATGGCAAGAGCTCATTTCTGAGATAATTTCAATGTATCATAATATGTGGTGTTCTTGCTTCCTCACAATACAGTTGTAGATACAGGTCTGATGAATACATGTATTTTGCAAAATGAAAAAAAAAAATACACTTATCCTTATTCACTCTCCTGATATCCAGTTTTTCACATGTCCAGTTTAAAGTTATTTTTACCACTTCCCTTTAACTGGTCCAAATTGTCTTTTGTCTGTGGATGTTACTGACACCAAAATCATCGGTGACGGTCAAAGGGGGCAAGGAGAAAAAATATCAACTGTGATATTAGCAAATCTTCAGCTAATTTCTGTATTTATTTATAATTTAAGGTAGAAGATAAAACACTTTAAACATAAAATATAACAAAACAAAAAAATTCATTGTTTTCACCTCTGTTCCAAATGTAGGCTTTAAAAGAAATGTCAGCAGTAGAATGAGGAGGGTTTTTTTTTTTAAATATACCTGTACACAGCTGGAATAAATAGTTTATTTATACAGTATTCTGCAAAAGTCTCAGGCACTGAGATGTTTCAGAAAAATATTTGTTTTAGACAGTTATTTACTGTCTTCTGCATTAGTGTCAATGGGAAAGAGCATATTTTGCATTTCCAAGCATTCCTTTTGCAGAAAGTTACAGAATTACAGTAAGGGTTTTGTATGTATTTAAAGAAAGTATGTACACACACACACGGTGAACCAGAGCCTAACCCAGCAACACAGGACGCAAGGCTGGAGGGGGAGGGGACACACTCAGGATAGGACACCAATTGATCGTAAGGCACCCCAAGCAGGACTCGAACCCCAGACCCAGCAGAGAGTGGGACCAGCCAAACCCCCTGCGCCAAGCAGTTCTTGCTGATTGATGGTTACTAAGCTTTGTAGGAAGTTTATTAATTAAGAGCATTATTTTTGGAAGCATTCTCACTGTACAGCCTTTTCCCCAACCAAGCGCCTTAAACTTTTGCAAGGTACTGTACTTTTTTTTGGTATTCAGTCAGTCTTTGAGAAAGAATTACAAATAAATAATGGAGGATAAGGGTGTACAACTGTGTTTGACAAAGCAACGAGGCACACGCTCTGGATGTGAAACTCGGTATTATACATTTCAGGAAACTGTTCATGGGATGTGTGAGACTGAGGTCACTGTGAATGCAAGGGAGGACATCGCCACTGAAGTCTCGGTCGTGAGGGACTTGTCCAACTGTGACCAATTTCGTCCAGTAAAAGACTTTACCAGCCCTCTTGCACTAATTTCCGGCATGGTGAGACCTGTCACTAAGCACCACTACCGAATGGTGTGTTTATATTTTACGTTCACCTGGGGACTGAGATCGAAACGTACATTTACATTGGCAGATATGTAACTAGGAAAAGACAAAGCCCTCTGCAAAAAAATATGTATTTTACTCCAATTGCATATTTTCAGGATTTCCCTTCTAATTATAATTCATAGCAGATTCCTTCCTGTCTGTCTGTAGAACACCCCTCTCTCCACCCTCATTGACAGCATGCAGGTCTGCAACTATACGTTTGACAAGATGAAGAAGCACATGACTAGTGGCGCCTGCTCTGAGAAGCACATTTTCCTGCCTTTTTCCCAACAGTAAGTTCACGAAATCATGTGCAGTCCTACTGATGGCATTTGTGCTTATATACAGTATGTGCTGGTCACTGTCTCTACTAAATTCTTAGCCACTCACCTTGGCTACTTCTTCCTCTTTAACATAGACAGGAATATGGAATTTTAACTCTGGTAAAGCAGAATTTAACTCTTCTGGACTCCAGCAAGAGCGACAACACAGTCTTCAATCCTAGTAAGATTAATTTCACTTCATATTTTATTTCTATTGCTGTTAACTACTTGTGTGAGAGGAAGTTAAAAAATTATACGTGAAATTTTCAGGAAGAGGGATAAAGGGACAGGGCATGTTCAGTTCCTGTTAGCTACAAAGAAGATTTTAAGTCCACTTGAATTTCTTTAGAGGGCATTTACGGCCGTGCCGGGATGTGGCGGTACTGCTCAACGGGTGCGGGGTTCGAATCCTGCTCAGCGTGTGCAGTTTGCATATTTCTCTACCTTGATACTTGTATAGTTCTTCTGGCCTGGAACTTTTTATCTGGGTTTTTGGACAAGTATTCTCACATTTACTCCGACATCTGTTTTTACTTGACTATTATTTTTGTCTACTTTGCCCACTTCTGTCATTTTCTGTAATGGTTTGAGCAGATGAAGCAAACCGGAAAGCTCTGTACATGGAGTTTGCTGAAGACAAAGACCCTAGTGAGACAGCAGATTCTGTCCTGAGACCCCTGAAGAAGCTCAGCACTCTGTCCCAGACCCAGCACGGCAGTCTCCGAGCCCCTCTTTTCCAGAGGGTGGTGACTGAGATGCGTAGGCTCAGTAACAATACCCTCAGTGCTTCTGTCAAAGAGATGATGAAGGTGTCCAGCTCCCTGACTTGGCAAGCACTGGCTCAGTGTGGAACTCCAGAGTGCATCAGCACCATCCTGCAGATCCTCAGGACCTTTGACAGAAGTGCTCCAGTGGTTGACATCACAGTTTATGCCCTGGGCTTGCTGCTTAGCCCCAACGGCCACCACGTCCGGGACATGCTCTCCATAGCGCAGTTCAAGCAGAGCAAGGCCATCATGTATGGTTTGAGTAACAGCGTCCGGAAGTAAGTGAACACTTTCCTTCCTTGTTGTTTGAAAACGCTTGGTTTACTGCATGTTACATGGTCGCGACCATAATAATGTGAAAAATTAGAATTTTTACATTAGTATGATCTATGCTAACTGGCATTGTTCTTATATTGATACATTTATATATCACACACACACACATACACACACACACACACACACACACACAGTCTGAAACCACTTGTCCCAAGTGGGGTTGCAATGAACTGCAGCCTAACCCAGCAACACAGAGCGCACAGCCAAGGGGATAGGAGACACACTCTAGACAGGACACCAGTCTGTCACAAGGCTCCCCAAGTGGGACTTGAACCCCAGACCCACCAGAGAGCGGGCACAGGCCAAACCTACTGCACCCTACCTTTATATATCATTATTGTGGTATTCATTAGAGTATCAGTGACAAATACCACAACATTGGCTATTTGCAGAGCTTTGATGGATTAAATTCACATTGAGAACAAGCTGCACTGTGTTCAATAACAGGCTCTACAGAAGTGAACAGAAAGTCACGCCTGAGATCACTGCAGTGTCTGAGTTCATGGCATCGTTGCTGGGTACTGAGTGTAATGGTAACAAGGACATGACCTTCCTGACCCTAAGGGTAGTCTTTATTTTTCTCGCCTACCAGTGATGTGAATGTTTTCACGATGCACTGAGAAAAGGTTTTGTTCTAAAAATGGAACCACTGCTGTTCTGCCATTTCCCAGGTTTTAGGAAACATGGGAGAGGCCATGGAAGCTGCCAGATCAAGTCTGAAAACAGTCCTGCTCCAATGTGTGAGCCAACCTGCAGCACCCCTGCCAGTCCAGCAGGCTGCCATTCAGGCCTTACGTCAGATGACCATCACTGCAGAGGTAATGCAAACCCTTTTTTTCATCATTTGTACATTCATGTGGCAAATTTAACCTGTGCACATTTAAGGTAAAATTTCATTTAAATTGTTCAACTTCCGAACAGTATTTCATACATTAATTCTTTGATCAAAGCCCCTCACAACTCGCCCCACTATTTCAAATGAGTACCATCAAGGCAAACAAATGATACGATAAGTGTGTTCTCATGACATACCCAACTGTGTGGATTTCCTTCCAGGTCCGTCATGTTCTCCTGCAGATCGTGTTGGACAGTGCTAGCCCTTTGCAGAAACGAGTGGCTGCCTATCTGATCCTCATGAGGGACCCCGAAGCTGCCGATATAGCTCAAGTGATCAACGCTCTGCCTACAGAGAAAGACCCACAAGCTCAGAGCTTTATAGCCTCCTATCTTGCTAACATCCTGTCCTCAAATAACACTGCATATGAGGAGTATGTAAACAGGACCATTTTGCATCAACAACCAGCAGTAAAAATTTTTCAACCCAAACTGTTACCATTAGCTCCTAAATCTGTGCTCACCTCTGTCCTTTAACACAGCATAAAGCAGAAGATCATAGATGCCTTGCAGGATAACAAGTTACCCTCCCCAAAACACTTCAGAGAATTCTCCCAGAACTACAAAATGGGTGTAGTTCAAGGAAACGTGCTGTTTGATTCCTCTGGTTACATGCCCAAGGAGGTCATGCTGGAGGCCACATTGCAGGCCTATGGATTGCCCCATGATATGTTTGAAGTAAGAGAATAAATGCTTTTCTGGGATTAAATGAACACAGTAGGTTAACGAGTCAGTTGAAATTAATGGACATTTGCAGTGCAAGTACTAGCTTCACTTGCTTAGCAATCATTTTTTTCATTATTATATCCTAAGAATTTTTCTATACATTTTGCCGGTTAATTACCACTTTTAATAATAACGCTCCTTAGCCGATTACTCTGCATGTAGATGAAGGAACTGCATGGGATACCAACCCTTCTCAGTCCAAGCAGTGTAGAAAGTGAACACACCCGCAATACCCAGAATCCCATTGCTTGTGTTTGAGTGCTGCTGCTGTGATCTTTTTTTGCTCTTGTACTTCAGATTTCCTCTGATTTCCACTTTCGGTAGTTTGGTGATGTCTTAGCGTGGTTAGATAAATGTAAAGGGGTGTAGTAGGGGTAGCTGGGAATACATCACAGTTTTTCCCATACCTAATAGCGCTAAATGTGTATTTTCACCTGCCATCGTGTTTTCAGGGAACTAGTTATGGTCCTACAACGGAATCCTGCACTTAAAAGCAGAGGTAATGTACCTAGGCTATACACTGTCTTTATTGCATTGTTTATAAAGCCAAATTGTACTATTCTTTTCTAAGATTGGCATGCAGGGAAAAGGACTTGAACCAGCTATTGAAGCCTTGTTTGGGCAGAATGGCTTCTTCCCTAACGCTGTGTTGACGACCATATCCTGGGTTGAGGATAGGATACCCCAAAGA
Organism: Scleropages formosus; assembly: GCF_900964775.1. Taxonomy (NCBI): domain Eukaryota; kingdom Metazoa; phylum Chordata; class Actinopteri; order Osteoglossiformes; family Osteoglossidae; genus Scleropages; species Scleropages formosus. The sequence goes on along the minus strand of NC_041806.1, from coordinate 38,397,555 downwards.
ATCAGGGAAGTTTTGAAGCACTGGATGCCTCTCAACAATGAAAGAATGAAGAAACCGGTATTAAACCGCATATTCATTTGTTCATTTTATTCTCAATTTAATTCTTATTTTAGAATATTTTTTTATAGATGGTCGTTTGTTTTTATTTTTCAACACATTTCTCCACTTTTTTCCTGTAACCCCTCTTCTGTAGGTTCCACAAAACATTATGAAGGAAATTCGGCATAACTTCTACGAAACAATGAAGGGCTTGAGGGATCAACACTCCCCAGAAGTTACAGCTTACCTAAAAATTTTTCAGAATGATTTTGGACACTTTAAAACAAGCGAACTGCACGACATAGTGAACTCTGCGCTCCTGCTTGGAGCAAATCTGTTTCCCAAAAATGTACGTTCTTTTTTTTTATTTCAGAGTGTTTAGATGAAAGCAATGTCTTACTCTTGCAACAAAGAAATATTAGCCTTCTCTCCATAAAACATAACACACACACACACACATTTTCAGAACCGCTTGTCCCATAACAGTCAAGTAAAATACAACTTTCTTCCTTTGGTTTTCTTGGTCCTAGCTTGTGAAGTCTTTGCTGTCAAACACCGACAATGAAATTTTCGCCCATTATATCTTCATGGATAACAAGTTCTTCCTGCCAACTAGCTCTGGCTTCCCTTTGAGGTTCTCTCTGTCTGGTACCTCTGCTCCTGGAGCTATGGGAGGATTCCACGTGGCTTCCAAGATGGTAAATATACAACAACATATACATATTTTTAAACATCTAAAACATTTCTATGACCCAGGCAAGGTGACATGGTTGTCAATGTAAAAGCTAAATGTAAAATATTTCCCAGGTTACATTATTCTCAATTTTTATCAGTTGCAGGAAACATATTTCCAGCCCTTCCTTGGGGTTGATTTTGAAACTCAGATGGGTGTCCATATCCCCTCATTTGTTATATCAGGCATTAGAATGCACACCAACTTTTACCATGAGAGTGCATTTAATCCTAAACTGTCCATGAGCCAAAACCAAGTCAAGCTCACCCTTCCTGCTCCTAAGGGAACCACTAAGCTTTTCAGCATTAGGTGGGCCAACTTTGATATTAGAATTTGTACTCTAACTTGAATTTTCTACTAAATCTTACACTGTATAATTCTCTTAGTAATGTTGTGCATTTGTCCTTCTTCCATCACTTACAGCAACAAAATATATTCATTGACCTCTCTGAAGACAGAGGCACTGCCCTCAGTGACAGGAGACAGATCCGACTCCACAAATTGCAGCCCACTCTTTCTGGGTGTGAAGTACTGTACAACACTTCGTTACACTGACACCAGTTCTGCTCAAGCTGGTCCTTATTTCCCCTTGAATGCTGGAGAGTCAGAGTAAGGACAATATACCTGGGAGTCTCATTATTTTGGACATATACACTTGAATTATTCATTCTGAAAATGCAGACAAATAAAATAAGCCAGAAACAGATCAAGAGGTATGTTTGCTTTAGGTTTGCTGTGGAGATTCAACCCACTGGAGATATTACTGAATACACAGCTACTTTCAGCTATGATGTGCTGAAAAAGGGTAAAGATGGACAGCAGGACATAGATACTGTGAAGATGACTCTGAAAGCAGAAGGTACATGTTCCGGAACAAATATGGCCGCAATAAGTTTGAGCAATCGTACATTGCATGAAACTCTGTTGTTTCAGGTGCACAACCCTCCGAGGCCACAGCCACTGTGAAATACAACAGGAACAGGAATGCCCTATTCACTGACATACAGGTCCCTGACTATGACGTAGAGGCAGGAATCAGGAGTGGTGTCACTGATAGCACCATCACAGGGAAGGGGATGCACACCATTACGCTTGACATTGTCAGCAACAATGTTCCTCAGTTGTCTCTGCTGTGCCGTGGAAAGTAAGGAATTTCAGAGTTAGGTTGCATTTTAGTATTTACTTTGTCTGCAAGCCTGGAGTCCCAAACAATCCTGTTTTTCTTTTCTGCAGAATTGAACAGATGAGGGATAGTTTGCTGCAGGTTCAGCTTAACATCCCAGCCATTGAGACTGAAGCTGCCCTCACTGTGACCATGAACAATACCAACGATCTGACCCTGGAACTTGAGAGTTCTCTCAATATCTCAGAGATCACCTCTTTGCAGAAAGTTATCCTCAGATATGGTACTTGTTTATATACCACGTAGGGCCAGATTTCCAAACACAGATTGAGAATGTTTGGCATGACTTTACCTTCAGTAACTGATCTCCTTTATAGTCGAGGTCTCAGCTTAATCTGTCAAGGATCAGCATTTGTAACATTTTTCCCAGAATTTTTTGTAGGAATTGTTATCATCAGTGGGAATAAGCTTGTGCTTTCAATGCAGAAATTTAAAGACAGCACTTCAAATAGTGATTGCGGTTAATGTCTTTTTAAGATGTTGCTTTACAAACTCATTTGCAGTTGAGGGCAAGTTGCTGGCTCTAATGCACTATAACAGTGGTGAAAGTGGGATTCGAAACAGCAGCCATCAGGTTATAAATTGGTGTCCTTACACATTAAACTACCAGCTCACCCCATACATGGTTCACCACAATGATATAGAAAATATGATTCATCTATAGATGGGACCAGGGCTGAAGTTGAACTTAAGTCTGACCTGAGCTCTGAGGTGCAGAAGCAGTTTGAAGATTTCCAGAACATCATTGATCGCTTGGTGGACCAGGCAGTGGCTAAAACTGGCTTGAAATCGCAGATTTTTTCTGTAAAATCAATTGAGGTAAAAAAGGCAGTTGATTTTCAGTCTAAATCTGTATGTAATTCTTTTGTATAATTACAAATTGATATCTTTCTAGGCAATCAGCATCTGGCTGAGAAAGGTTACTTCAGACTTACCTTATGTGGGGAACCTAAATGTCCCAGAATTTGCCCTTCCATCTCTACCCGAGAAGTTGTTTCTGAATTTGTATGTATTTGTTTTACAGTACACTTTTCACGTTATTACTTGTGGTCATTTTATCCAATGTTTTCAAAAATGAAAGGTTGTAGAATTCTTTAAAAAAGAGTTCAAGGTTGTATTGTATTGTTATTGAAAACTAAGACCTTTAGCAATCCACATTACTAATGTTTTCATTTCTTTCATGTCCACAGTGACAGCAAATTAAGCTACCAGTTTAGTAAAGACCACTACACCATTACCATCCCTGTGCCTTTGGGTGGAAAGTCATCAGAGGATATTAACATCCCTAAAATGATTACCATCCCACGACTGACCCTTCCTCAAACTGGCCTGGAGTTTCCTGCTGCACAAGTCCACATCCCCACCTTCTCTCTTCCCCATCACTATAACTTTATGTTGCCTTTACCAGGATTGGCAGAATTTTCTGCTAAAGTGAACAGTAATTTCTACAACTGGGAAGCCTCTTTTTTTGGTGGCAAAGACACATCAGAAAGCTATTTTGCTAAGTACAAAGTGATGGGTGACTGCCCTGTGGAAGTCCTTTCTTACTCATTTGAAGGTAACATGCCTTTCCTTGCACCATATTCACAGTTCAAGAGAAAAGTAGGGAAAAAAATTTCTTAATTTCAACAAAGCAGCAAAGAAATTAGCATAATTTAAAGTATATCTTATCTATGGCTATTAATTATAATTATACAGTTATACATAAATTCACTATTTATGGATTTAATATTTGATAAAGCTTTATTTTTTTCAATCTTTAGGTAATGGACTCTTTACCAAAGTTCTTGGTAACTCCATGAAGGCTGTTTTGGACAGTTCTCTAAGCCACAAACTCATTGATGCCAGTTTGAGCATTACTGAAATTGGAAATATTACAGATAAAGTCATCTTAAAGACCACTTCCAGGATGAAAGTTTCAAGTCCCCTAGGTCTGGACATGTCTCTGTATTATGTGAAGCACTCTGCCTTCAATTTTGATGAGATTACAGGCGATATCAAGTTGGATGGAGTCTTAAGAGCAGGGCCCCTCTATGGCAACTCCACATACTCACAGTCTTTCATTATCTACCCTTTCAGAAGAGAAGCTAGAGGAGAATCTACCCTAAAGATGGACTCATCTCTTCTCCAGGCAAACAATAAGATCACTGCAGTCTATGCCAAAGGTGCGTTGTCTATCATATCAGCTACAGATGTGCAAAAGGGTGTTCTGAGACATATGGCAGAGCTCAGCTACAAGAATGCCAAGTTCTTTATAAACTCCGATGTTGTGGCCAAGGCCTTTGACATAACACTGCGCAATCAGGCTGATTTCACTGCCTCATATGGAGCTATCACTGCCAAGATGGAGTCTCAAGCAGAAGGCAGAAAAAAATATGCTTACTCCCTTTTCTCTGGCTCTCTGGGTGCAAGTGGCCTAGAAATGAACTATGATGGTTTCATCAACTTCACCACTATTCACGCCTCTCACAAGGCCACCCTCACATTTGACGAGAATGGGCTGTCCACTAAGAGCACTACAAATGTTCAGTACAACCTCCTGACCTTTGAGAATTTCTTCAATGGTGTTATCGATGTTTCCGGAACAACCTTGTCCCTTGTATCAAAAGGTTCCTTCCAGGATCTGAAGACTGAAAACAACAATACACTGAAGTTAACTCTCACAAGTTTAGCCTTCCATTCCATGACTGAAAACTTTTTAAGTGATAGTAATTCCTACAAGCAATACATTTATGTGAACCTGAAGCCATTCATTACTGCTGTTACTGTAAACAATAACCTTAAGCTTCAGGCTATGAACTTGGTGAATGAGGTCAAATTGAATTTTAAACCAAAACATATACAGCTGACCGGCCACGTACAAGCAGCCTGTCAAAAAGAAAAAATTACACACACCTATGAAATAAGCTTTGCTGAACTGATTGCAAAAATGAAATTCAGTACTAATGGAGAAGTCTTTGGAGCTAATGTGAGTCACATTTCTGACCTGGAGGTCAAAGGACTCTCTGCAAAGTTCAACAGTAAAGCAAACTTAACCTGCAAAGCTCTCCATTTCAGGAGCACCGTCAACTCTTTTGTGAAGCCATTTGTTGTCAGTGTAGAAGCTGTCCTAAAATATGACAGTGAGCTTCACCTATTTGGAATGCGCAAAGGTGAGCTGTATAGCAATTTTCTTTTAAAGGCAGGAGCCCTGGGTGTTGCACACTCACATGTCTGCAGAGCCTCTACCACACATGAGCTCATTGGAGAGACCTTGGAAACCTACATGGATCATAAGACTGACAGTCTGCTTACACCTCAAGAGCAGAAACTTACATGGAAAGTGACATCAAAGCTCAACCAAAATACATACAGCCAGGAAATCAGAGCTTACAACAATCCAGAGAGGATTGGCATGGAGATGTCAGGAACAGCTGATACAAACCTCTTGGGCATCTCACATAAAGAGTTCTCTATTTCTGGTTTGCTCAAGTACGAAAAGAATAGTGAAAGCCATATCATTGATCTACCTGTCACCCAAATTCTCCCTGAAACCTTCGAGCACATAAAAAAAAATATTGTGAGTGCTCTAGAGTCCCTGAAGAACTATACCAAAGCAAACAGTGAGAAAATCACCACCAGGCTAGAAGGTCTATTGGATTCTGTGGGTGCTTATGTAAGCGAAAACCATGTGGAGAACAAAATCCACATGATAAACCAAAATTTAATTGCTCTGACAAAAGAGAACATTCTTACTTTGGAAAACTTGGAAGCCGCATTGGAGAAAGTAACTTATGCTTTAAAAACAATACTTACTAGCCTAGAAAACAGAGTTAAACAACTTGTAGTTACTTTTAAGGACTTAAATAGTGAAGACTGGTATGATTTCACTGCTGACTTTTTCACAGAACTTGGAAAAGCACTACAGGAAATTGATTCACACTTTCCGATCAGAACTGCGATTGTCAGAGTCATCAACACTGTCAAAGATTTCTTAAACTGGCTGGATATGGTAATATTAAAAGACAGCAGTATTTGTTCAGAAGATACTGAACCCCTTTGTAAGCTGAAATCTAAGTTTATAATGGAAGATTCTAAACTGAAACAGGCTGTTAAGAGCTTTGACATCATGAAGTTTACTCAAGATTTAAGAAATTCATTTCACCTCACTCCTGGAGGGTATATTCAATATATTGAAAATATTGTAGCTCAAATTCCCACTGAAGAATTTATTGCAATGCTTGACAACATTACACTTGTCATCATAAACATTTTTGAAACATATGTCATCAAAGACAAAATCAATGAGATGCCACAATTAATTGTCTTCTCTGAGTTGGGCAAGAAGATGGAAGCATTCCTGGACAGGGTTGGGGAACTCATCAAAGAATACAAAATCAAAGAAACTATCCAGTCAATAATTAAAATCCTGAAATCCATTGACCTCCCTACCCTGTCTGATAAAGTCGATCACCTGCTGAATGATGCAATTGACCATGTGAGGGCAGCTGACTTCAAACAAATGATTGACCAATTGAATGAATACATTGACTATATGGTCAACACGTTAAAGACCTTTGATTACAACACATTTGTGCAAGAATTAAATAAAAAAATCGGTGAGGTTACCAGATATTGTAATAAGCAAATCCAAGCACTGGAGGTCCCACAGAAAATTGAGGCTTCTCTAAAGTTTATTAAGTGGATTCAGGAATCAATTACTGACCATATGGAACAACTGAAGAAAACCAAAGCAGCAGATATAGTCCTCAAAATACGTGAAATAATCAATGTAACTGCCATCAACACCAACAAAGTTCTTGACAGTCTGAAGGAAAGAATTTTCCAGATGGATATTGAAAAAGAAGTTTGTCTGCAACTGCAAATTATAAGCCACTACTATGACTATATTATCAGCTACATTTCTGAGAAGCTCTTGGGTGTGATTGATGGGATTCACAAGTTTACCGAAGACCATGAAACTGTCAATGAAATGAAACAGATTGTAGGAGGATTTTTTAAGGCATTGAAGACAGCAGACTTTGAAACCCTTTCCTTCACTGTACCACTCACTGATCTTTTTGTGCCACCCATTAGAATCAGTTTTGAGAACTTGCAGGATGTCACCATCCCAACCCAGATTACCATTCCGGAGTATACTGTTATAGGACTGTACACTATCCCAGCAACCACAATTGAAATTGAAGAAATTAGACACATGGTTATTAACCTTATTGACAGTATTATAATCTTATATTATCAATATCAATCGGCAGACCCAGAAGCTTTCTTGGGAGACATAAAAATAAATTACCCATCTGTGCTATCAAACTTTACACTTTTAGAGATTGATCTGTCCCAGTTCAGCTTCGCGGAAATTGTAATACCAAAACTGAATGTGGAAGATCTTGACACCACAAAATTACAAATTCCTGAGATCAAATTGCCACCTATCCCCAGCAATGTCAGAATACCAGCTTTTGGCAAGCTGTACGGTGAGATCAAATTTAATTCCCCTGGCTCCACTTTCCTGACACTTGTGGAGGTTTCAAACACTTCAGTTACCTCAGTGACCCCACAGATCACAGCTTACATTATTTCAAATGCTTCTTCTACTGAAGAGGTATTGGACTACACACTGGAGGCTATGGTCCTGATTACAATGCCCAAAATGAGTCGTTTTGTCATAAAAGAGACTGTCAAAGTAAGACATCTAGCCTTTTCAGTTGAGCACCAAGGTTCTGTCACCATCTATGGTACATCAGTTGAAGCATCAGGAAAAACCTCTGCCAAAGCATACACTGAGCCCTACACTGCCGAACTTGTCAATAGTGCATTCTTTGCTTTGGAGAGTGGCATGACAACTTCTGTGGACACTACGTATAGCCACAATCTTAACATAACTGAACTAGAAATCTCCAGTCAAGTTACAGGTGCTCAGAAAATAGTTGCTAGTTTGGAATCCGGGGTCTTTTCCATGACAGTTACCAACAGAGGCAACGAGAAATTATTTCTTGGAAATGACTCTGAAGAAGATACTCACAAGAGTGAACTTAACTTCACCAGTGACATTACAACCACAAAAATTACCTTCACAGCTCAAACTGTCTCCCAGGATTTTAGAATGAACCAAACACTGAATGCTGACTGTATACTTTTCAGTCAAATTACCGTTGATGGGCGTGTTGAAACAAAAACGCCATTCCTCAAGATTAGTACTATGACAGTTAGTGGAAATGTTAACATGGGGGACCTGAGAGTTGAGCTGACAGCTGTCCACAATGCTGAGCTTACTGAAACTACAAGTGGAACCATTTCTAACACATTTAAATTTTTGGCTCATCCATATGAGGCTGTATTAGATCTCAAGAGCAAGGATATCACAAGGTTTTTTCTTCCATCAAAACTCTCTGCAAAGGTTGATTTTCAGAATGATTTTATTATCAATTTTAATTCTGAAGTCCAGCATTTCACCTGGTTCACTTTAGCTCGATTCAATAAGTACAAATACTTCCACAGCTTTACCCTAAACAACAACAACAAAGATGTAGGCATTCATGCAAAAGTGAAAGCGAATGCTAATCTTGATTTTTTAACTATCCCTCTTACCATACCTGAATTAGACATGCCATTAATAGGTAAAACTCCATCTATTGGCAACATTTCTTTGTGGGCTCACACTGGGTTGAAGAACATCCTAACTACAACTAAACAGTCACTTGATATGGATTTCTACATAGAGTATCAAAAGAGTTTTGATACCCTCGGTAATCTGACGTCAGGTCTCTCATTCAAGTCTGCAGTGGTCACTTTGAATGTAAGTGCTGGCTTTTTAAACCAGAATGATACTGTAGCGCGATTTGGAGCTTCCTCGACTTCTGTGTTTGAAGCACTGACATGCAAACTCATTGGTATCAGCAGTCTGACCACAAAGAGAGGAGTAAAACTAGCCACTGCTCTGTCTTTGCAGCACAAGAATATTGAGGTCACCCATGAGAGCACAATTAACAGTCAAGAGAAGTATGTGGAAGCATCTGTAACAACTGTTGCCAGGTGTAATTTCCCCATTATAAATCTCCAGTTAAACCAGGAATTAACTGGAAGCAGCATAACTACTCCCAGTATAGAGTCCAACATGAACCTGGAGTACAGTCTCAACTTATCCCTGATTGATGCTAGTGGAGATGTTAACCACACTTTGAAACTGGATGCATTAGCAAGTGATTTTTCTCTCGAGACAGCAAATAAAGGAAAAATTGATGGCACAATCATGACACTTGCCAATTTTTCTGGCACGCTAAACCAAAACATCAGCATCTACTTGAGTGCTGATACCTTGCGTTCCACACTGAAGACCGTTGTCAACTCTAGCATTAACCTCGAGGAGGCTAAAATCTGGAACATGGACACAAACCAGAACCTGGCACTAGAGACATCTCATGACCGTCTGTATGCTGTCTTGACATACAATAATGACAATGAAGCCAGTTTCTGCTCTACTCATGGCAAGCATTTGGCTCAAGTTACTCTTGATGTTTTTCCAAAAACATCTGTGACAGTTAATGTGGATATTGAAATGTCACAGCCAAACAGCGCTGGAGAGGCAAGTCTAACAGAAAACATTGTTCTTGACATCAATGATATGAAACAGAGGCTCATCTGGAAAGGCAGGGAGCAGCTGACATCTCTTGTCCACACTTATGATCTGTTGCTTTCCAGTGATGAGACAGATATGAAAATGGAAGTCAGCAATTCCCTGGAAGGTTATGCCTCTTTTCTAAAGGAAATTCAACTGCCTGTCTACCAAAAAGACCTATGGGAAGTGCTCAAATTTGATCAGGTCACCCGTGAAGAAAACACACAGACCATCCAGAGCTCCTGTAATGTGACATACAGTAAGAAGAATGAGTTTGAGCCTGAATCTCTATCCACCACTGTGAAGCTTTCTTCTCCCATTTACAGCACCACTTGGACTGCAAAACTAGAAAACAAAGATCCAAAATTGCTTGCTTCACTTAAGTCTTCCTGCACTTCTACCATGAACTTTTTGGAATTTAACCTGGATGGTGAGTTCATAACAGTTTTATGTTTGTTCACACTTATTCACATCCTTTTGCACTAAAAGTAATGCAATTCAGTTGTATTTGATTCAATGACTCATTTGTTTTCTGTAGCTACCGAAACTGCTAACTTTCATGACAACACCTGGGACCTGAATGGCAATGGCACTTTCACTCACTCTGACATGAAAATAAACTGGGAACATATCCACAGTCAACCTCTGAGGTAATTTCAATTAGCATTAAATCATCAGTTGTCTAATTTGAGAAACATCTTTGTAGCCCTCTAAAAATTAAATTTAATCTTTTACTCTGTTTCCAAGGTTGAAACATCCAGCTCCCTCAACCACAAGGTAAACATAATATTTTTAAGTATCTATCTTTGTTAACTATTCAGAAGCATTTTGTCTATAACCTGGAGCTTGCATAAATCCACTATTTCTGAGAAACAGACATTACAGTACAACCAAAATATCTTTGTGATTGCATTTTCAGTGTGTCCCACCACACTCTGAATGTTGAAATCTCCAGCTCCATATTCACCGACTCGAACTCCAATTACACTTCCCTGGAAGATGGGGTCAATGCCTCTATCTCCATTCCACCCCCTGGATTCTTTGGATTTCTGCTGGAGAGCAGGACTCCTTCCGAAATGTACTGGAAATTGTACAATCGATATCCGGTGAGGCTTTTTTCAGTATACTTTATTATTCTTTACTATTTACATAACACTGCGCTACTAAACCTGTTTTATTTTGATATATTCAACAGTTTACGCTAGCATTTAAACTTCTGGCAGAAAATAAGATGTTTGCTGAAGCATCTTTGTATCAGCATATTATTGAATGAGACTAATAATTTTAATCTCTTTCCAGTCTCTAACACATTTAATTAATATTAATCTTGTGTTTGTGCTACCTGTGTATTCTGTTCCCCACAGTCTGCACCTGAGAACGATGTGGACATCCTGACAATCAAAATGTTTATGAATAATTCTGAAATGATGGATCTTCAGACCTCCTGGAACATAGAAGCACCCAATGAAATGATAACAGAACTGAAGGGCAGAGTGCCAGTTATTACCAACTCACTTTACAACTTTGTAAACAAGTACCATAAGTCTCACTTTGGGGTGGATATTGAGAGTATAGCGCAGAAACTGAAAAATGCTATAGCAAATAGCTTTAAAGAAGCTTATATATTGACAGCTGAAAACATGACAGACCCATCAGAAACCCAACAGTTGTGCATCCTGTTACAGAAGCTTTTTGTGCTGTACAGGAAAACCACCCTGGCTGAGCTTGATGCAATGATCAAATTCCTGAGAGAGACCCAAATCCAGGTTCCTGCATTCACAGAAAAGCTCACTATTCCAGAACTCTGCCAGAAAATCAAAAGGTTTGCTGCCACGGTGCTTGATCAGATCAGCCGTAAAACTGACGATTACCTGGACTTCTATTTCCAAGCCATTATCAACCAGTACAGTGATATTGAAATAACCATGCCTGCAATCAATCAGGTCGCCACTGGGAAAGAATTCCTGCAGTTCTGGAGACAAGTCATGACAATAATACAGTATCTGGTTGTAGAAAAGTTGAAGAACCTAGAATGTTTTGATGAGGTACTAGAGGATCTTAGAGATTTTATTGAGGCTTTGATTGAGACGGTAGAGAGGGAGACTTTATTAGCTGCCACAGTTCTGAGAAAATGAATGCTGTTGCTACTCGTGTCAAGGTAAGCCACACTGAGGCTCTGAGCCTGGTCAAGGCGAACATTTAGAATTCCCATGCCTAGATGAACCTACAGAGCTTCAGTAATATTCTTTGGTTTTGGATTGATATAATTTCTTCTGATCTAAACAGGTTTAATGAACATTTTATCCACCTTATACAGCAGGCTTCAGAAGATAGGTATTAGAATATATTAAAGTAAGCAAAAAAAGCTGGAAACTGAAATTGATTCCATCAGTGAAATAAAAATGATGATTCCACTAAACACTAATTTCTTGATGGGAAATATTGCTCATTCTAATAAAAACTATCTGTACTGAACAACTAGTACTTGTGAGGTCATGGGGTCTATCAATACATATTCAGATCTGAGATCCTAATATGTTTAAATGTAAACATTATTAAAATATTTCACTGTCCTGTGGCATTACACACACTTGCTGTCTGAAACCGCTTGTCCTAAGCGGGGGGGTTACATTGAAACAGAGTCCAATGTGGCAACACAGGGCGCAGGGGGGAGAGGACACACCCAGGACAGGACGCCAGTCTGGTGCAAGGCACCTTAAGCAGGATTCGAACCCTAGACCCACCAAATAGAGGGACCCAGCCAAACCTGCTGTACCACTGCACTCTCCATATGACATTAACTGTGACAAATTTTTAAGTATACATAAAACTAGTTCTTTGAATTCTCATCACTATTATGTGTTTACAAGGTACAATGTTTTTCACTGGTGAATATCATTTAAAAAATTCCTGTGTTGCATTGAAGTACAATAATTCTCATCTGAGCTCTAAAATAATATCAGTTTACAGCCAGTTGCAGACTCTACTGTAATTCAAAATTTTATTCATCTGGTTTTAAAGCACTGTAAATCACTATTTCTAGATGCGTTCATTTCTTTGAGGCTAATTTCTAAGTGTGCATACAATTAAACACACGGAAAAGAAACTGGATTAATGGGACATCACTAATTACAAAATAAACTGTCAAGGCTGGGGAAAAAAAGGAGAAAGGAATCCACAGGAGCTTATGAAAGTAGCTTTATTTTGAATAACACGGACAAGTTTCAGTGGGATGCCTTTGTCAGCCTGCATGTGTATTACGCAAGCAGTGACATATATCCGATTCTGAGATCGTGTGACAGGTAATGTCATCGTATTTCAGTGACTAACAGCAAAGGTGGAACACCAAATGGTAGTCACAATAAAAAATAGCAGAAGTAACACAAAGATGGTGCACAACATGAGCATGTTCATACATTTACTACAGCTAGTTTTCGACATTTACGACTTACGACCCATCGTTACGAGAGCCATCACGTCAACCTTATCATATTGTTTTCACGTCCCAGCATTTTGTCATAATATCTAACAAGGACCACTTTGTTTGCTCTACAAGAACATTCACGAGCCACACTGCCACAACGTTTCTTATTGACTCGGTGTGTCGATCAGTGACTGAATTTTATTTACAAAAATGTTGTTTTATTCACAGAACGTTTTTTTGATTTCATTTCATTCAAGCCACTTTTCATTGAAGGGTCAAAAAAGACCCACATTTGCATTATAAGGGATATGTATTGTAAAAGCACAGGATTCTCTGCATTTCAGAGCTCCAAAACATTACATTTTACAGCACATCACATTTTCTAACTTTTACTGTGGTCAAGTAAATAATGAGATTAACAAACTGACTCTGGCATTTTAAGGGTGAAAAAAGAACCCACTTGTGCATTCTAAGGGTTACGTTATGTAAAAAATAAATAAATAAATAAACAAATATATAAAAAAACTATTAAATTTTACATTTTGTGATTCTATACCCCATTCTGTCCAGGGACTCTGAAACGAGCACCCCCCTAATTCAGTCTTGTACCCAACTCTTCCAGGACAGGCTTTGGTTCACCACTACAAGGGGCAATCCTTGTTTTTAAAGAAGAAATAAACTATTTTAAAAAAAATGGTTTACTAACAAATAAGTTGACACACTATTTCCCCCAAAGGCCAATTTTGCTTCAACAAAGTATTTACTTCTGTAGCACAAGGTGGCAGTGTTGGAAAATAAACAAAATGTGCTATTTATCCACAATGCAGATGTTTTAGGGGAAAAATCTTCTGCTACACACACAGCCTAGGCCACGTAAAACAAAGTAAAGTAATAAATACTAAAACCTATTAAAGATCTGGAATGTGATAAAAGTAATTTCACTTCTCAAAATCAAGGGAGTGACTGCAATGGACTGCAATATACAGAAACACTACAATCTTGAGCCTCCTTTGTACATTTACATTTATTCATTTAGCAGACATTTTTCTCCAAAGTAACACCCATCTCATAGAAAGTTCTCCCCGTGTCTGTGTGGGTTTCCTCTGGGTGCTCTGGTTTCCTCCCACAGTCCAAAGACATGCTGTTCATGTTCACCCATAGTATTTGAGTGACAGTGAGAGTGTGTTTTACTGATGTATGGATGAGTGACCCATTGTAAGTAAGTAGTGTATCTAGCAGTGTAAGTCACCATGGTGAATAAGGTGTGTGGGATGATAACACTGCATAGTATCCATTGTGAGTGGCTTTGGAGAAAAGCATCTGCTAAGTGAATAAATGTAAAAGATATGAAAGAGAAAAAAAACCGAGACTAATGCATTTTGCTCAGTTGTACTGTTGAAAAGGAGGCCAGGAGCAGTCAAATGGTCTGTGCGTTCACAGCCTATTTCCCTCTGGCCAACATAGAAAAAACAGAGGCATTGTGGCCTTCTGCTGATGCAGGTTCCCCTGCGAGTAATATCATCATCGTTTGCACTTTAAAGCACTGGGAAACGCCCGCTGTGAGCACAGTAGTGAGACCGCAGTCTAAATGTAGCCTGGAGAAGCATTACCTCATGTACCGCTCCTCCCTTTGGCATCATCGACCAGGGAGTGCGGCTGAAAGAGGAGGAAATGCTGAGTCATTCCCAGGGAAAAGTGGACAGTGTGTGCGCGTGCGTGTGTGTGTGTGTGTGTTTTATGTCAGACGGGTAGCTGCTTGTCATCCTTGCCTTCCCACTGCTGCAGTGAATTCTGGATTTTTGTTGATAACCATAATTTAGGTGACAATTAATGTTACTATAGTACTTCTTCCAGTGTGTCCAGCTACACCTCGGTTTAATCACTGTATAGAAACATCACATGGAGAGGCTTTTATGCGCTCAGTTTGTATGTCATCTGGTAGCATAGCAGTAGCATAGCGACTGCTTTTGGCCCTCGAGGTCACAGCTTTGGATCCCACCTCCAGCTGCAGGACCCTTGAACAAGGTGCTGACCCTGAATTGCTGTAGTACAATTACCCAGCTGTATAAATGTGTAAATAATTGTATATAGCTTACCATTGAAAGCTGATCTGGAGAAAAGTGTCAGCTAATGAATAGCTGTATACCTTTTATTAGAATGAATTCATTAATTCATTTTGACCTGAAGCAATAATTATGACAGAAGAATCTACCTGCCTGAGTCCACCGAGGGAGGTAACTGCTATGCTTTCAATGTATGAATTAATGTGTTCTGTTGTCACAGGGATCAGTTTTAGGTGACAAGCTAGTCTTCACAGAAACACTACTCGCACAATAGTGACCTGGTCTATCCTTCTAGATCCACGTCATTTGTTTCAGCATCTCTACTCATTTCTGGAATTGCCAGTCTGCCATGAAGAAGGAAGAAACTGTTATGGCCTTTGCCTACTTATTCTTTCTTCCCTTCCTGTCTTAAAGAGATACTCCGGCTAACTTTGCTACACCAGCAACCTTCTGCATAAATTATTAATTTTCGTATACATTGTGGGGGGGCGCGGTGGCGCAGTGGGTTGGACTGGGTCCTGCTCTCCGGTGGGTCTGGGGTTCGAGTCCCGCTTGGGGTGCCTTGCGACAGACTGGCGTCCTGTCCTGGATGTGTCCCCTCCCCCTCCAGCCTTGCACCCTGTGTTGCCAGGTTAGGCTCTGGCTCTCCGCGACCCCATATGGGACAAGCGGTTCAGAAAATGTGTGTGTGTGTGTGTATGTGAGTATACATTGGGTCCTCAACATATGAGCACAACTGCGACAGTAAGTTTGATTGCAACTTGATTTCTTTCCAAATCCAATTAGTAATCACTATCAATAAACATTTAATAATACAGACATCTGTTTTTTCACATCAGTGACACAGAGCAGGTTTTTAAGGTCAAAAGTAGGTTACACTATCCATAATTACATTGGAATGTTCTCATTTGATTTTCACTCTTCTTCTACCCCCTTTATATACTCCACCACCACCTAATATACAGAATGGCAGGACACAGCAGTTTGGTTCCGTAAAAAAAATGCAGAAAAAGCAGTTTTGAATTCACACACACATTTCCTGAACTGCTTGTCCCATACAGGGTCGCGGGGAACCTGAGCCTACCCGGTAACAAAGGGCGCAAGGCCAGAGGGGGAGGGGACACACCCAGGACGGGACACCAGTCCGTCGCAAGGCACACCAAGTGGGACTCGAACCCCAGACCCACTGGAAAGCAGGACCCGGTCCAACCCACTGCACTACTGCGCCCCCCCAGTTTTGAATTCAATCACAGCAATACCATAAGGTCCAGGGGAAGGTGAGGCACAAGCTGATACAGAACAAGGTGTGGAGAATGAACAGATGGCCAGGATTCAGCAGCGGAGAACATCGACAAGGTGGGAACAAGGATGTTATGTTTATTCATTTAGCTAACCCTTTTCAGCAAAGTGACTTACAACATTAATCTATGCTTATTTACCAATTTATACAGCCAATTTTACTACACCAATTTAGGGCAAGTACCTTGCTCAAGGGTACTACAGCTAGAGATGGGACTTGAACCTGCAATGGAACCAAACTCAACAGCTCTAACCACTACACTACCAGCTACCTGCTGGAGGGAAATGTAGAGTCTCATGGACAGAGTTCTGGAGAGCATAACACCATTGTATTAAGTTTTCGATACAGGCAGTTTATGATGGGCTGCCTAATCCATCCATCTAGAGTATATAGCAGGTAATGTTTCCAACCTCCATCAGAGATCTCTGAGGCCAGACATCATGTTGCTGTCACAAGCTTCCAAGCAAGCCCTCCTGCTGGAGCTAACAGCTCCTTGGGAAGAACGAGTAGAAGCAGCTAATGAGATGAGGATGGTGATGTACAAGCAAGAGGCGGAGCAGTGCCGCTCAGAAGGCTGGAGGGCAAGGTATGTGCGCATTGAAGTAGGCTGCAGGGGCTTTGCTAGGAAGCCTTTGTGTAGAGTCTATGGTATGCTGGGAATCACCAGCAGCCAGAAGCGGAAGGCCATGAAAGTTGTTACTGAGGGTGCAGAGAGGATATCTAGGTGGCTGTGAATCAGGAGAAGTGAAGCCATACGGTCAAGATAGAGCCACTTGGATGGAGACTGGGGCCTGCTCAGCCCTGATCGTGCCACGCCCACACCTCCGAGCTGACACAGAACATCTGGGACGCAGCGCAGACTGGGGCATAAAAGGCTGCGTCAGACCAGCAGCTGATGCGGAACGCTGTTCAGCCTTGTTGTTTGCGACCTCCTAGCTAATTCCTGCTCCCTAACGCCTTCCCCGATCCCGTCCCTTGTTCCCACGATCCAGTACCTCTTTATGATCATTGACCTCTTGCATGTGTACCGACCTCGCTTTTTGGATTCTCCCTGTAACAACGCTTGCACCTCGATGACCAATTGCCTGTTCTTTGACCATCTCTCTTGGATTTCCCCGAATACACCACGTTTACCGCTCTGCACTTGGGTTCGCCGCTTCCTTCCGGAACGAGGCATGACAGATAGGCCCTTTTCAGGATGCTTAGCAAAGGTGTTGGTGCTGAAAGACTCAAAACTCCCCATGATGATGTGTTCAGGAGCATTCCAGGTCATTTCATGAACATGAAAAAAAAATTTAAATTGCTGTCAGACTTTTATGTAATAATTCCACTTTCTTCAACTACTCATTCTATGTAGGGTCACAGCATTCCAGAGCCTGTCCTGGAAATAAACAGAGCAAGGCAGGGTATACCATGAACATAGCATCTGTCTGTCACAGAACCTTTATTTTATTGTCTTTCATTACTTTTTAAACAACATGTGGAACATTCATTACCACCTGATTACTTTCATTTTTTTTTAAAATTATCTAATCACCTGGAAGCCAATGGAATAATCCAGTCCCACATTTCTGCTCAGTTTGGATGCAAATGTCAATACTCCTCCATTCCAGCAAATATTTTGTCCCTTCATATTCAGATTTCATGCAAACATCCATCCACTATCATGTTACACAAATGATCCAATGTATGCACAGCAGACTTGTCAAACCTTTATATGCCACACATAAACAAACTTATGAAACACACATTTATTATAGTAAACTATTGCTAAAACAGCAATTAGAATATTCAAATGAGAATCATAATTTTCCTTAAGAATTAACATATGCCCTTTCATAATTATTTTGGGATTGAACCCACTTACCTGCCCAAACATATCAGAGTAATATGACAGTAAATACATGCAGAGAACAAAACAACAACAACAAAAAAAACACCAACAGGGCCAAACATTCTCAAATATGATTTTTTTGTTTTGATGTATAGGCTGACTTGAAGCAAACTGTTCGTTTAAAACTTCTGGCTCATTATATTTTCCCATTCTTTGTTCTAATTTATTGTTTCCGGTTGAATCTCTGTACATCTGAACAGTTGTCTGTTCAGTACATTATTTATTTAATCTTAAGACTGTCCAGTTTTCATGTACAGAACACCTATAGACAATTCTCTCTAAAGATTCAGCCAGTACATGAATTATTATTATATCCAGCAGTTTTTAAAATTATACAGTATACATTGTAACTCTAAAGACAGTGTTACTTTTAAGTTGTATTTCTAATATTGATACTAGTCCCAATTAGGCTCTCTATATCAAAGAATGGGCCCTGTATTTTGTACATGAATGTGAGATAAAGAATGATGGTGTGCCCCTTTTTGCATTTTGCAAATGTTTTGCACCAAAGCGCCAGTCTAGAAACCAGAATTTGTTTTTCTCTGTGGAGAACATTTTAGGATAAAGACAACTTGGGTCAAGAGAGCCTTAGTGTTTATTCTATTTGTATGTTGGTTGCTAAATAAACACAATCAAAGTAGATCCCATTACACTTTAAGTGGATAATGTTTATTATCAGTTCCTAGGAAAGAAGGAATGTTTTTGCAATGGCACTTAAAATAAAAACAAACTCAAAACCACACACACACGTACACTCTTCTGATGCAGAGTCCTCCATTTATACACTGCATGTTGCTGCAATACCTTATACTGCTAAAGTACTGCAACATCAGTACATTGTTTGTTCACCCTCTGCATTTTGCAGTTTTTGGCCATTTGTTGCATAATTATACTGATCAATAATCCTCTCTCAATGGTATTAAGAATAAGTGAGTTTTAGGGGAAAACTAATGAGTTATTCTTTTAAAACAAAGTTTCTCCCCTTATAACTGAAAAGATATTAGATTTCTCCCTTCTGTCAACATCAATCTGTCAGTCCTAAGTAGCTTTAAAAACCCACAGCCTTCTTAAGTTGCTCAGAGTCCCCTCCACCCAACTGCCTCCGATCTTCAGTCAGCTGAGGTGTCGGGGCTCACCTTGTCTGGGCCCAGGTGTAATTTTTTTTATTTCAATTAGGGTAATTAGAAATACTTGTTTTATGAGGCTACGTATCAGCATAGACAAACCTTCCCAGCATGCACCATTTTCTCTCAGTCACAACAGAGACTTAAACAAGGCAGCTGTTAACCAGCAATAGTTGCTATAATTGTTTATTTTGCCAGCTTTCCCAAAGGATAAGGACAATGTTTCATGAAACCATAGTTTAACTAAGAACTCTTAAGGGACGTCATTCTAATGGAATTTCAGTTCAAGTTCAGTCATCATCTTTGATATGTTTGACATTGTGCAGCTTAACACAACTGCGCATAGTTATGCAGTGTTGCAAGCTGACATGCCCAGGACAACTGGAAGAGATCATGAGCTTTATCACCTGTAAAACACTCCAAAACCACAAATATTCACTGCAGCACACATACAAGAGAAAATCCTAACACTTTCATCAAGTTTATTTCTTCCATGGCCATGATGAAACTGGACAGAAGATTTTTCTCTGCTGCATCACTGGTCACACTGGTACTGTGATACATGCATCTATGACAAAATTTGAACATGGTTTTCCCCCCCTTCCCAGCTCCTCAGTTTATTAACAGAATGTTTATTTACGAGAATAGTCATTTCCTGGGGTGCCCAGAGCTCTGAATTCTTCATAATCTTGCTGCTACTCCCTTATGAACAATGCTGAGTATTAAAACGTATGGAATATAATAGTCACAGCAAAGAAAAGGTACCTTTTGCACCATGTCTTATGAAAGGCAAGACATTTTTACAACATTCATGTTCCAGAAACAGAACTTTCTTAATCTCCACCATTTTGATTGAGGCAAGAACTTTAAAACTGAATGTTAGACCCCTAAGCACCTATTAAACATAAAACTTGTAATATTACATAGACTACACCTTAACAAATCAAGATTATACAAGAGCAAAAACAAGGATGTTCAAATTTTTAATATTTTACCTCAGAAAAAGTTGTTACACAACTCTTCACAGCCCAGTGTAAAACTATACACCTCATATCACTTAGTTCTTTTTTAAAAAAAAACAATCACTATGTCAGAGGCTTCTTAGACATATAAAAATACAATAAAATGACAGAACAGGAACATTTTGTACTTTGTACGCAACAGGTATTACTGCATTCAATACAAAATGTCTGCATGGTTTATTATACAGTGCAGGAAGGACACAGGACATGGCCTGAAAAAAATACTCAAGAGTTCAAATAATGCAGCAGTGTTTCAATACTGAGACAGACGTGATTAATTAAAAAAAAAAAAAAAAACCCAAGGTCTTGTGCAATGACGTCACGTCGTATACACCAAAGCAAACAGGCACATTTCAAGACTTTTGAATACAAGGACAAGGTGAATCCCACAGAATTCATCAATCCTATACCTATTCCATCCTCAGAGAATTCTCATCTCATGGAGCCCTGATATACATTTATTCATAACGTTTATCTACGTGCAACTGACCCGAACCCTTCATCCATACACCTGAGACACTTGACTGTGAGCGAGGCACGAGAGACTGTTTGACGGTGAGCTTTCCCGCTTCAAACCGTGACGTAAACCGACGCAGAGCTGTGAGTTCTGGAGCCGTGTGGCTTCCCCGGTGAGGACCTTCTTCTTCACTTCAGCAGGGACAGCCGGCGGCTCAGAGCAGCAGACAGCGGCGCGACCAGCGGCCCGGCGCGCGGGGTCTCTTCTGCAGCGCGGCGCGCGTCGCCGTCTCGAACACGTCCCGCACGCCTTCCTTCGACCTGGCCGAGCACTCCACGTAGTCGTAGGCGCCGATGCGCACGGCCATGGCCCGGCCGTCCTCGGCTTTCACGGGCTCCTGCTTCAACCGCGACAGCTCGGTCCGGATGCCCTCGTCGTGCCGCAGGTCCTTCTTGTTGGCCACGAGGATGATGGGCACGCTGGGGCAGAAGTGCTTTACCTCCGGCACCCACTTTTCGGGAATGTTTTCTAGCGAGTCCGGGCTATCTACGGAGTAGCACATCAGGATGACGTCCGTGTCCGGGTACGAGAGAGGGCGGAGCCTGTCGTAGTCCTCCTGGCCGGCCGTGTCCCACAGTGCCAGCTGCACCTGCTTGCCGTCCACCTCGATGTCCGCCACGTAGGTCTCGAACACGGTGGGCACGTAGACCTCGGGGAACTCGTCCTTACTGAACACGATCAACAGGCACGTCTTCCCGCAGGCGCCGTCTCCCACCACCACTAGTTTCTTACGAATTGCGGCCATTCCTTTCTTTTTTCCTTATGTTACATAAAGCTTTAAGCGTACAGCACCTAAGCTCACGAGCGCTGAAAAACTGCTTCCGAGGAGTATACCCACTTCTACTCCAACCATTCAACAACTCCCTGACTGTTTTCCAGCGTGAGCCGCCTATCCTTTATAAAGCGCCAGTTCCTTTCCTAATATAGCAAACCAATCAGAAAGGGAGAGATGAGGTCATTGTTTTAGAAGTGCAATCTCATTGGCCCTGCCGTCTACAGCACAAATGGAGGAGGAGCCTATTGCCACGAGGATTCCGAAACACGGCGTCCCGGAAACTGCCGTCCAGTGTACGCACTCGGACTGTTCGTCCTGGCCGAGTGTAGCAAAGGCAGTAACGGTCACTTCACAGCGGTGTCGCTGTGATTTGCGGGCAGCTGCAAACGCCAATGGTTAGAAGTATAGCCTAGAAATCGAAGTTGGAATTGTACCTCCCCTAGCAGCCCCAGCATGGTTGTTTTTCTCAATCACACACTGTGATTAAAAAGTTACTCAATCGAACTAATGGCTAGATCATTAAACATAAATGAGTATGACAACTTAACACTTTAGAGAAAAACAGCAGGTAAATGAATACATATTATTAAAGAAGAGGCTCCGAAGATGCAACAAGTCATGTAACTATTAGATTGTGTTGAAGTTGTAAGAGAAAAAAGTAGTAAAATTAATTGGCCACCTTTTGAGTTTCACAGTTTGAGGAATATGAAACTTCACTTGCTCTACTGTGGTGTGGTGTCTTGGTTTTACGTGTGTAGAGAGTGTACCGTCTTGATGCAGAGATGATGGAAATTCGGAATGCTAGATGGTGCTTATATATCCCACTCACTGGTAGAAAAAAATTGCAGTCTCAGACCTGCAAAAATGATCACATAGATCATCTTTTTTACATTTTCAGTGAAATTCTTACTCACCTGTCAGTATTACATCTTCATAACGGCTATTTTAATGTAACTTTTGTCATTTTCATTTATTATAGAGTAACTAAGTCAACTACATCAGTCAACTTTTTTCAAAAGAGGAAAAATTTTCCTAAGTGTTTTCTCGACAACATGTACCGACTCCGGCAACCAGTTATTTTACATGATATGGAATTGTGGCAGCATTATAAAGTAATTACGCAATTTAAAAAATACAGTGTTAATAAGGATAGACTTTGCCATATTATATGAACATAGCCAATAGGTGGGGCTATCACCCAAAAAAGAGGACAGTTGCAACATACTTTGGGAACTACACATTTTTATGTCAACAGTGACAGTACTGTAGAGTATTTTATCCCCTTCAGCCCCTGCCTGTTAGTACTCTTAATCAAGGTACTTACCCTGGTGCACCTTGGACCAGATGCCAGTCCACTGCAGAACAACAAGACAATGGTACTTCATTTTAATCTGTTGTAGCACATTTAGATTTTTGTAGGACCCCGTTTTATGAGGGCTGATATTTACCGATTTATACATCTGGGTTTTTACTGCAGAAATTCAGGGAAAAGTATTTTGTTCAGATGTACTACAGCAAGAGGCAGGATACAAACCAGGGAGTTCACGCATACTGACACCCTTTGGCAGACAGGAATGACAAGCAACATGTCAAGTGTAGGATGATGCGTAACCGGTTGGGTCAGGGTGATGCATAGACAGTATACTATAAACTTTAGCCCAACATGCTCTCAGAATCAGAACTTAAAAATGTGTTGTTAAAACACTAGGAGAATTATCTATCAAAATACTAAATAGCAGAGGGTGAATCATTTCTGTAAATTGTGCTTGTGAGAAAGGTAGTGCATATATACAAATACAGTGGCTGTGCACAACAGAAAGGTAAATCTTTTATTACTTTATGTGTGTGAAAGGAATTTTCTTTCCTTTTCCGGAACCGATCAGCCGCAGGAGATCCGCACAAAACACTCGAGCACTGGAGACCTTTGACACTGAGGGAGCTCCGGATAGCTGGATCTGTCTCTCTCATCGGTTTGCGTTGCCGCCTTTTATTTGCAAGCTTATTCATACGTCACGTCATCATAAGGCACGGCAACACTTTATTATATAAACTTCCCTTGCGTCCGACGCACAAATGATCTAGTCCGGACAAAAGTGCGTCGGGACGTATCCTAAAAAGGTCAACAAAATTTCTTTGCGTCTCGTTTCCCTACCAATATTTTCTATTGGGTTAAAAAGAACATGATGATGAAGCCAAGGCGACGCAACATACATTTTGACCATATTTTTCACACCACATTCGAACGAACAATTTTCCACACAACATGCGCCGGTAGCCAACTGCGTACGGCCAATGAAATGAGCAAAAAATGTCGCTTGAAAGCGAAAAGACATGTAATAGCTCGCGTTAAAGTGACTTTGACTGACAGCTGACAATGGCCAATGAAATCCACAGCAGATGTCACGGTTTGCAGTAATACTAATAGTGACTTGATTAGTTTGAAGGAGTGAAAGTTAAAATCGACAAAAGAAAAATAATAATAATTATGATAGGAGGGTGCCAAACGAAACTGAGTAAAAGTACTTTTTTTCTTTAAGTACTTCATATTTAAGAAAATGTAAAAAGAAAAAATGACAAAAGATCTCAGATTATGAGTAACGGAGTATAATGTAACGCATTACTCCCTACTGCTGATATTAATGCACCTGCCACTCTGCCCAATCGTAATATGAGCATTTGTAAAAGCAGGAACCTCTTATTTTTGGTTTTGACTTTGCTCCCCCCAGATCTCTTTCACAGAAGTTCTGAACATAACTAAAAATAAAATTATAAGTCCGATATTTAGCTCCTGTAGAAGTATAACATTCCAGAAACTTAAATATGATAGGAATGAAAACTACCTTACAAGTATTTTGACTATTGTTGTAATCAGACTATTACCATTGTGTACATTTATATTTACATTTATTCATTTAGCAGACGCTTTTTGTCCAAAGCGACGTACATATCTCAGCAAAAGTACAAGCAAAAAAAGTTGCACTTTTATCCTTGGTTGTTAACATGTGATTATCTTCTAATCTTGCACTCACTGCTTTGTACGAACCTAACATCACTTTGAAAGAAAACGTCAAATAAATAAAGATGTTGTTGTTCTTTTGTTATTGTTATTGTTGTTATTTGATGGCCGACCTGTCACTCTCTTACCGGATATTTCCATATATGGTCAGGGGGGCGGGTTTTACTGGCTCACCTTGTACAGGGGCGGATCCTTTAATAAATCCAGAAGTAAATTGTGATGTTGCGGCTGGCAGGCAACCATTATCGAGAAGCTGGAGTCCTGCCCGAGGGGGTGAAAAGCGAGATCATTTGATTTATTGATGATCCACTTGTCTGACTGTTGAAGGACAGTGAATCACCGCCGGCAGTGATTTATACGCGTACAGAAAAGCGGAGAAAATGAAGGTTGCGGGTGCAGTGGCGGGGCTCTTCTTCATGTGCCTGACTTGCTGTTTACCTGTGACTCCTTCGGTGAGCAGAAGTGATACTTTCCTTTAACCTCGTTTATGCACACTTGTATTTTTTGTAGTTGTTGGTCCTGCTGTTATATAATGTCTTCACTCTAATTTCTTCAGATGTGAAGCTGCGTATAAAGAATAAATCACGTCTCTCCTGTAAATATTATAATCAGAGCAAAACAGTACAAGAAGATGTGCTTTCGAATCTCTGAGTGGCATCTCTCTTTCATACAATGAATTATGGAGAAGTCTTGTTGTTGCCCCACCTGGCTTTTAGTTTCACTTACAATTTCAAACGTCTGTCAGTGTAATGGACCATTATTTGCCTGAAATGAGACATTATTTCACTTGATAAACAAATTGAAGATTGATTACTGAAAGAAGGTGCGGTGGCGCAGTGGGTTGGACCGCAGTCCTGCTCTCCGGTGGGTCTGGGGTTCGAGTCCCGCTTGGGGTGCCTTGTGACGGACTGGCGTCCCGTCCTGGGTATGTCCCCTCCCCCTCCGGCCTTACGCCCTGTGTTGCCGGGTAGGCTCCGTGACCCCGTATGGGACAAGCAGTTCTGAAAATGTGTGTGTGTGTGTGATGTTTCAACGAAGTTTTAGAGCAAAGCTTAACGTGACATATAGAGTTTTGTCTATGACTAATGGGACGGATATGTGGTACTATAGTACATCCTAAAGAAGGGAGCACAGCCCAGTGAGGATGTGCATAATTTAAAGTGCAGTTTTAAGCTTTTTCATTTTCTACATCTCAGTCAAGGGGGCAGGTAATAGTATTGGTGGTTGTATGCTTCCAATATCAGTGCTGTTGTCAATATATTAGAACATGGAAGTCCAGCATGTCCACTGGAAGCTGTTTTGTTGGACACGTGGACAACAAAGTGAGAGACAGATGTTTTGATTATTAACAATATTGTGACACACAGCACTCTGGGTTTCAATGGGGTGAAGAAGGATGTACAGGCAGCATTCATCTCAAATGTTTAATTTGAACAACAAGACACAGGGGTAAAATGCTCTTGGTCTGAGGACCCATTTTCCACAAGGACCTGTGCCTCAAGCCAGCCTTCCCAGCCTGCTTAGCACCCCCAGGTATTCATTCATTTTTACACTGGAGAACACAGTCACCCCATTAGTTTCCCCATAAATTGCCCTAATGGTTGAACCCTCTATTATTTTTTACCCACAATTCACCTATTTACAGTAAACTAATCTTCCCGCCCAAACACACGGTAACATGGGTCATTATATTATGCTGGGGCAGCATGGTGGTGCAGAGAGTACTGCTGCCTCCTCCCAGATCCTGGACTGTGAGTTTGTGCATGGGTTCGAGTACAGCTCAGTCTGTGTGGAATTTGCATGTTTGGGTCCTTTCCACCTACAGTCCAAAGACATGTTTCAGGTGATCTGTTGATTCTAAACTGCATGTACTGCGTGTACATGTCAATGAATGAGTATGTGTGATCTGTGAACAGGAATGGCATCGCATCCAGGATGTACCCAACTTTGCACAGTACGTTTCTGCGATAAGTTCCAGACCACTGAGACACTGCATTTGACAGGTGGTTATTGATAATAGACGCATATACTCTATGGAGGGTCATGGTAAATACACATTAACTAAGAGTGTATTTCTCACCAGGTAACACACCATATGACCTTCTTACATGTTGAGCTGGCCTTATAAATCTAAGGAAGTCACACTTCAAACACCACATGTATAAATAAATCATACAGTAAATTGATAGCAAAACCTGATAAAAAATTTATAATATTCTATGTAACAATACATACAATACTATAAACACACTATAACATAATATAGTATGTTTCCAGAGAAAGTATATATATATATATATATATCATACTTGTGAGTATATGATTGTCAATTGTTTGAGCCAAGTGGCTTTTTCCTTTGAGGTGTCTGGGTTTCTTCCAACATTACATCATGCCGTGTTGTACATGAATGGATGATGTTGGCTTGCATGACTGAATTTGATATTTTGGGAAGTAATCTCCCGCACATATATTTGGCCTTTCAGCAGTCTTCTTGTCTGTGTCAGTTTACACTTAGATGCAGGTAGTGACTTTTCTTACATTGAACACATGATATGCTTTCCTTATTGTTTCTGCGCTTTAGCACTGTGCCAGTCTTTGAGTTCTTGTGTGTGTGTGACTGGGAGGATGTGTTTTGCATCATTTTAAATGAGAATTGAAGGTAAAAAAAAAAACAAATTGTCATTTTGTTCGGTATCTTTTACTCAAGCTGGCAATGAAAGGTTTGGTAAATCTTCAAAATTATTGATAAAAGGGAATCATTGTTTAGATTACCCATGTAACTGTATCATATTTCCCAGGGCTATTTAATGGCACGAGAGGTTCTGTTTTAATTGGGGGTCTTGAAAGCTGGTGAAGAGAATCACTTTTCTACCTCATATAGAGAGCATACAGTGCAATGTTAGGAAGACAGTTCCTGAACTAGAAATATCTTCATAGTCACATTTCAATGCACGTTCTGTAGTGGATTTTGTTTCCGAGAAATATTTTAATTAGACTACTTAAACTACTTTATTAATATGCATTTTAGAAAATAAATTAATAATGGCATGCAACTTCTGCATATCTTAGAAGCAAATTAAAACAAATTACTTCCAAATTGGTAATGAGCAAAAACAGTAGAGTTCCATGTTCCATAAATTAATGTACCCTGCTGTGACCATGCCCGAACGATTTTTCTGGCACCAGTTACATTACATATTCTTCCATCACTTAACTTCCATTTCTGAAGATGTAACAAGGTGTAAAAACACTGTACAGTTAGACTATTACTGCCTTTCGATTTATGTTTATTGATGACATTGGATGGATAATGTTGGCTGTTGTCTTAATGTCCATCTCTCTCCATTGTTGCTGACTACAACTTGCAGACCAGTTTTTCTTGTCCAGAAGGCAGTGCGTGAAAAGGAGATGTGCTGAAATGCATTTCATAATTGGGGCAAAATAAGGAGTGAGTGTTTCAGTGTGATGTTGGTGTGAGATTGTTTGTACAGCCGTGACGGTGTGCGTTGAAATGGATGTGTGCGGTAGTGTGATTGTGAGAGAGAGTATCTATTGGAGAGTGAGAGGGTGGCATAGCGAGTAGCACTGCTGTTTCACAGCGCCTGGGTGGTGTGAGAGGACGTGGATTCGATCCCCGCTCAATCTGTGTGGAGTTTACATGTTGTCCCCGCGTCTGCATGGGTTTCCTCCGGGTGCTCTGGTTTCCTCCCACAGTCCCAAGATGTGCTGTTTAGGTTCCCCCATAGTGTATGGGTGACAGAGGGAGTGTGTTCTACTGGTGTATGGATGAGTGTCCCATTGTAGGGTAGTGTATCTACCAGTGTAAGTCACCTTGGTGAACAAGGTGTGTGTGGGCTGATAACACTACATAGAGTTTACTGGAAGTTGCTTTGAAGAAAAGCATGTGCTAAATGAATAAATGTATCTCTGAGATGGTGTTTATGAGAGTGTCTGAGTATTCATGTGAGAACTAAATTTTGATATAAGGGATGGAATCTCCCTGATTTTTAGCCTCCATTCTTGGTAATGGAAAAACTCTTGACATTACATGGTCATCATGACATTATGTTTGTTATGCAGCTAAATTCCTGAATACGTGCTTAAGTATAATGTCATCAATACCAGGTTGTGTTGTTTGTGTAAGATGATTAAGAAACACATGAACCATCCTGCGATTCACTACCATTTCTAGGGATAAATTCCTGACATTTTTTTAATTTGGTTTGTTGTTGCTGACCATGTCTGGTTGAGTGACAGAGCAGAAAATACACTTGCCAGGCTTATCTTCATAAATCAAGGCTATACTACAAAAGTCTGCAGTTTCTGTTAGCAGAAGTATTTTACAGTTAGATCCTTTTTTATATATATATGTATATTTAATTGTTGTGGTTAATCTGTTCGAGCAATCTCTGGCATAAGAATTTTCTTCGGGATGAATAATGTTCTATCTTATCTCATTTCTTATCCTTGCTTCTTCTACAATGGCAGTATTCATTCCTCCTGGAGGACATGGAAGGGTCCAGCGATGATCAGGAATTTTCAGGCTCTGGGGACTGGATCTATAAGGACAGTGTAACAGGTAACCCCTGTAATGTAACTAATAATAAATTAAAAATAAAAAGTAGTGCTGCCTTTGGTGCAAAATGACCGTACTTTTATTTTAACATTCACTTGCAGATTTGCTTACTAAATTCTATGAGTAAGAACAGTTTTCCTTTTTTTACTTGAATTTAATTGTGAGCATATGATTATCCTTTCATTTAAATGTCTGAATTATCCAGATACATATACAGTATGCATTAGATATTTTCCGTGTTGCATTCGTGATATAGCTTTTTAAGACTGCAGAAGTAGTCCTTCCGCAATGAAATAGGTTTTCACTGCCTGTTGTTGTGGGAGTAAAGCAGTCAAAGGTTACATTGTTGAAATAACAGAACTGAGCTCACAATTCCTGTTCTTCTCTCCTGTATGCAGAGACAAAAATCGTGGACCAGTCGACCAAGTGGCCATCAGCTAGGTTGCAGCCCAACGACTTTGATTATTCCGGGGATGGCAGGCTTAGAGGAGAGAGGAGTGAAAACTCCATGTTTGATTTTGACCTTGAAGACCAAAATGAGATCATCCCACACGTTAGGACTAAAGATCTGGACAGCAGAATATTTGTGAGGAGCCATTCTGTTTATACTCTCTATATTTAATTATGCAGACAAAAATTCACAGTTATTAAAATTTACAGTTGTTATGCAGACAAAAATTTAGTCAAAGTTAAGAGCATCTTTTCTTTTCTCCCCCCTCTCCCCCCTCCCAGTTTAATTGTGGTGAATAACTCAGTTCTTATGAGTCCCCCTCAAAGAGATGACACCTAGTCTAATGTCTGTTTAATAGCAGAAGCCTAGTTTGACATGCATACAGTAAGCCACCTGCTTTTCCCCCCATGGGTGGCATAACACTCTTAGAGTTAATTCCTCTTTGCTCAGTTCTGCCCACTAATTTACAGGACCTCAGCTGACCGTAGGTATCACTGTGAGCAGTGAGGGGGAGAAGAGCAACTGTCTCACCTGTATCAGAGAACACGGGACAGTTTGTGCTCATTAGGCATGTGGCAGTTTATAAATATGCCACTGGCCATGCGGCTGCCTTTGTACTTTACTGATGTACTGTGCCTTCCCAAAGTATTCAGCTCCTTTGAAACAAAATAATTCCAGGATTACTTATACACCTTTTTTAATATGCATTTTCATTAAAATCTGTATTTCTACTGATTCATTTTAAACAGAATTCTTCTACATGTAATTCAGTAGCAGAGGATGTTAAAAAGTCAGAAATTTAGTTATGCTGGTTGCACATGTTATTTCTTTTAGCTGACACTTTTCTCCAAAGCAACTTACAATGTTAAGTTTCTATTACAAGCTTCTTCCCATTATTTTCTCATTTATACAGCTGGGTAACTTTGTTTCATAACATTTGACTTATATATTTGCTGTTAGGGGGTGCGGTGGCGCAGTGGCGCAGTGGGTTGGACCAGGTCCTGCTCTCTGGTGGGTCTGGGGTTCAAGTCCTGCTTGGGGTGCCTTGTGATGGACTGGTGTCCTGTCCTGGGTGTGTCCCCTCCCCCTCTGGCCTTATACCCTGAGCTGCTGGGTTAGGCTCTGTGACCCTGTATGGGACAAGTGGTTCAGAAAGTGTGTGTTTGTGTGTATTTGCTGTTATTAAAATTAGCAAAGCTGTACATGCAGTGTTGTGTTGCTGTCTAAGATTATTTCTTATTGATGTTACAGGATAATGCTGACATGAGCTGGCCAGAGACACTAGCCTTTGGAAAGAGCAGGGGTGTTCTGAACAGGTCTGAAGTCCTTGCAGGTATGGTATGTTGTATGTTTGCATTCCAAGTATTTAAAGCAGTGCCCTGTTCTTTTTTGACACTTCTTCCACTGGTTTTAGGGAAGGTTTTTATGGTGAGCACACCTACTGAGATTACGCACAGCTGCAGGTGTGCTTTAAAGAGCCTTGTCTCTCAAGGTTCTGCCTTTCCTTTCCAGGTGTTGTTGCTGCAGGCCTGGTGGCATTGGCTATGGCTATCATGATGGTATCTTTCATGGTCTACAAGCTCAAGAAGAAGGATGGGGGCAGCTATGACACTGGCAGCCCCAATGAGAAATATCAGAAGCCCCAAAAAAAAAAGGAATTCTTTGTTTAACTTCCCTTTACTGAATATACTGAACATTTGTCTAATCTGCCTATGTCTTTCTATGTGTGTGTTATAGAGGAAGAGCTCCTCTTCAGTTTCTCTCCATCACCAAAGCCCAGTGTCCCTTGTCTGTCATTTTTTTTATGGGAGGAGTGCTGTTTTTCCAGTCATTTTTATGTAATACAAGAATAATTAGCTTTTTTTCTGTGGGTAGCCTTCTAATTCACTTTTCTCAGGTGTTAATATAAATTGATAAATATATTTTAGAAGTGTATGTAAATTTATTCCTATGTGCATATTGGGTCAATGGCTAAAGGTTTCAGTGAGTACTTATCTGAAGGTCAGTAAAGTGTAGAAAAATAATAATAGAACACATCTTAAACACAAGACAGATAAGTTTAAAAAAGAACTGGTGGAATTTGATGTTAAATTTAATCATTTGTTGAAAAGTGCAAGAACTAAATGATGATGATCAATGCAAATTTAATCCTGAAGGTTGAAGATTTGAGTGATAATTATATAAGCAGTGTTCAGCGTGCTGGGCTATGAGTATCCATCAATGCATGTTCATTGTTTCTGCTTCTAGTCATCTGTAAATGTGCCTTAATTCTGTTGTTGGCAAGCTCACTTGGAAAAATATTTGCCTTTTGCTGAGTATGTGGAGACATTTATGCATATTTACAAAGTCTCCCTTTCTACAGAAAAACAACTTTGCAATTATAATGGTGGATGTTCAGGGTCAAGAACTAAATATATTATCTTTTTTAAGAAGATATAGCTCAAGAAACATGTACAGTATATTGATGCCTTACACACACATTGTCTGAACCGCTTGGCCCATGCGGGGTTGCGGTGGGCCAGACCCTAACCCGGCAACACAGGGCATAAGGCTGGAGGGGGAGGGGACGCGCCCAGGATGGGATGCCAGTCCATCGCAAGGCACCACAACCAGGGCTTGAACCCTAAACCTACCAGAAAGTAGGCCCTGGCCACACCCACTGTGCCACCACATCCCCTTGATGCCTTCTGTATGTGAAAATATTACAGTGTAAAGCTCCTTACAGTTTTGACCTTTCTTTCTAAAATTAAGCGGTTAAACAGCTGTTGACAGAGACGAGAATCTGAGAAACATCTATTATGTCACCATGTGTGGAATAAGTTGTAATACATTTGCATTTCATCCAAAGGTTCCCATTTCAAGGGGAATTGTCACTTAAAATTTTTTTAAGAATTGATCAAATCAGAAACGGTCTTAATTGATTTTAATGCACTTGATTTAATGAAACCGAACCAACAATGTTTCTTGCACTTTCATGTGTGGCCCTGAAACTGGCTTAGCCACAAATTTCAGCTAGGTGGTAGTTTAGCTGTACAAGTTAAAAGCACTGTATGCAGACTGCACAGGGTCAACAGAATGATCACAGTGCAAAACAAAGATATATGTCAATATAAATATTTAGTTACACATGCCAGCCTCCCCTTGCGATGGATTGGCATCCCGTCAAGGGTATACCCCTCCACCCCTACAGCCTTGCGCCCAGTGTTTCCAGGATAGGCTCCAGCCCACTGTGACCCCACTCGGGACATATGGAAATTGGATTGCTTTGGATTGGATGCCAGCCTCCTGTCATCCAGTGTTCAGTCTTTATTTTTATTTTTCATACCGTAAGTTATTTTTTTCAAATGAAATGGATTGATTATTTAAGTCATTTAATGATCCCAGAGTTAAAATGTACACATATCTGAATTACCCCTCCCCACTTCATTAATTAACAAAGCATGAGTACAGCACTGTTTAGCATATGTAGAAATTAATTTTCCATATTCGTGACAGTTCTATTTATTACTTATAGTTTTTGAAGGTGGATGGTTTGAATGGCATGTATTCTTGGTGTGTGTTTTGTAAATTGGGAATTATCAAAATATATATTTATTACTTGGTTTTATTTGTTCAGTGTGTATTGAATAATATATCAAACAATGGAAATGATCTTAGAATAAGTTATAAAGAGTTTATTTGAACCCTATGAAACATCTTTGTAGTGGAGAAAGGAAGAATAACATCAGGGAATTATAGAAATTCATTATAATTAACTGTACACCCTGCAAAGGGAACTCATCTGTTGTTTATATGCAGTAACAGTGGTGAAAGTGACTCATGCACAATCTTCTGGTCAGATTTTGTACTGAATAAAGGCCATTTCTGAATGTAGAAGTTTGGCTCGTACTGTTTATCTTTTATGACGGTGATGCGTTAACATGCATTCTACATGCAAACAATATTTTGTGCATCTTTGAACTTTCAAAGGGAGCTATTGCCCTTACCTTGGCTATATCTAGCCTTACTTGGAAAATGCCCCTGGTTTTGAATGTGCAGATAACACTGGAAGACTTATAGCCCCACAAGGACTCCTGATGTTCCAAAACAGTCCTCTAATCCCACAAGGACACAATTTTTTCCCTGGTTGGAGGAACACAGCTTTGGCAGGGAAACAGTCTTCCCGAACATTGAAATCTGAGTCACAACAAGCTGATAGTATACTTTTGAACTTTAGGGAATCTTCCTTTAACAAATTCAAATAAATTATCCAAGGGAACTCCATATCACTGCGACTAAGTTTTACCAACAACATCAGTGTGAATTCATAGAAAAGGTGATGGTGACAATTTATCTGCTAATTGATATTCTTGGCCCATGAACTTTTCATCATTCAAGAAGTTATCTGGTTCTTGGTTACATTGCAGATTGTGCCAAAATCATTGTCAATTTTTTGTTTAAATGCATGTGGGGTTTTTTGACTTGATGCTGAAGTTGCGTGTTTTTTCCAGGCTTTGGTAATCTAACCATATAGAAAAAACACAGAGAACAGAAACCATTTCAGCAAATTTTCAGTTCTATATTTCTAGCAGTCAGGAGACCTTGTTTTTTTTTTTACTTTAAACAATGATGCTTTGTTTTGCAGCACCAGTAACATCAGAATTTATCAAAAAGATAAAATGCCTAATTCATGGAAAGGGGAAGCTGAAACAAAAGTTGTTATACCTAGGTCCAATGCGTTAACAAGATATGAACCAAAACAGTCACAAAAATAAAAACAAACTAATATTGCAGTGCAAGCAATAACAATATATTAAAACAATCATTTTAAAAAATCAAAGAAGAGATACAGTCCTAATTAGGATGTCTATACAGTTCCTTTGCTTGTAAGTTAGGATATAAATGAGAAGAATTTGAGAAGATAATATGAGAGGCACTATGTGGATCCATCATGGCTCTAGGGCCACAATCATAAACACAAGGCAAGTGTGGAGTCAGACTTGAGAGGTTTTCCTCTTTTTCAATATGCACAGTTTTAAATATTATTTTAAAAAGTCTTCCTTCACTATAAACTCCATTCCAAAATAATTGAACTTGTGCACTCCATACGGTAGAACTCCAAGAAGACCTCTCAGATGACAATCAGTGTGTTACATTGCGTTGGAGATTCATTGCTGCAGTTGTTTGTCAACTTATTTTGTTTTTTACTTTGTTTTTACTCACAAAATATCAGACATCACAGTTTTCTGTGAAAACAGCACCAGGTATTACTACCGCCATCATGTATTCAGGGGTTTCCCCTGCAGTAGTAACATGCTACGTCCTTCTCTTTCAGCTCTCTCGTGTTGTTTTCAGAGCCTTTCTTCATGGGCCTCTGGAACTGCCAGTGTGCTGTATAGAAGGTTGACTTCAACCCAGCCTATGTTTCCAACCTCTTGCTCAACCTGCTGGTTCTGACCGAAACATGGACCACTCCAGAAATACACTTGTATACACCCTCTCCACCAATTATTCCTTTTCCCACAGCCCTTCTCCCAATGGAATGGGTGGAGGAACAGGCCTGTTCATCTCTCCCCAGTAGGAATACTCGGTTCTCTCTCTTCACCATCCTGGTCTGTCCTCCTCTGACCTCCATTCCATCTTTATCACAGCCTTGACCATGCGCTTAGTGGTTATTCTGTATCACCTTCTTGCCCCCATACAGGTCATGGTGACATACCACTAGACCTACTGCAACTCCCTCTTGTCTGGTCTTCCGGCCTCTTCCATGTAACCTTTCCATCTAATACAGAATGCTGCTGCTAAAAGTTGGTTTTGACCTACCAAAGTGTTCCCATGTTACTTATCTTCCTTCCTTGCCAATCTGCATTGGCTGCCAGTAGCTGTCCATACCAAGTTCAGAACTGGTTAGGGCCTACAAAACCGTCAATGGATGTGCTCCCTGCTACCTGCAGGATCTAATCACTCACTATGCTGCAACTTGACTGTTACACTCTTCCACCTCTAGCCACACAAGAGGTCTCCCACACACAAAAGTCCAAAATCAAAAGCCCAGTGGTTCTTGGTTTTCATACCACTGTAGTGGAATATCCTCCCTCTGCCCCTCAGAACTGCTGAATGCTTGTCAGAATTCCAAAAGGGCCTCAAAACACATCTGTTTTGGATCCGTGTCTCTCCTGATCTTCTTCATAAACTTGCACTGCATTTTCTAAAAACAAACTTTTGTATTCCCTATCAGTTCTATACATTGCTACTTTTGTAATGTAGCCTGGCAAAAACAATGATGTTGGACTAACTGCCTCTACTGAATCATGTCTGCATCTTTCCATCTGAAATGCACTACTGTTGTATGTCACTTTGGAGAAAAGTTTCTGCTAAAGGAATAAATGTATATGTTCAAGTTCAAGTTCAAGTTTATTGCAACAGATACAAGTATCATGCACAAGTATCATGAAATTCTTCCTGAATGCTTCTCCACAGACTATGGATAAAGACAGAGACAATAGAAATACTGCACAAACAAAACAATGACAATGACAGTGAGAGGTCTATCAGACCAAAGTATATAAGCTAAACAGAATCAAAGAACTGCTCTGTTCGGTTAAGTAACCCATGTTATGAACCTTATCACAGGTATCCCTGTTGCAGGTCCTGTCCTGATTTGGTTCTTGGTTTGATTCTTTTCGTATGAAACTGTCAAGTGTTAGTCAAATGACAACTCAAAAAGCAGTAGTGCTCTGTACCTGTTACTGCTTGCAGCTGTTGCTTTGCGTAAACCCTGTTGTGTAGAGAGGAGGCTCTTAGTCACACTGTTGCACCAGACAAAAATGCAGCTATGTTGTAAAGACTAAGAGTCAAAAGAGTAATATCAAATTCTGTTTTTTTTCTTTTTCTAGATGGTATATTCATAGGATATTCAACAGAATGAAGATTTTGGCTGGCTTTTGAGCTTTTCTCTTAATATGCAATATATTATTTGTTTTACACATAGTATACTATATCAGGCAGTAAGCTATAACAATCGTATTACAGAAATCATCCAATAACAGTAAACAAAAAGTTGTTTAGACATGTTCAGAAATCTCCTCCTCCCAGGCTCACATGTCAGGTGACTAATGCATTAGAGAAAACATGAGAAAACATTCCCCCTGGCAGCAATACATTCTTGTACACGTGTTCCTCCCCTAACTGGGATCATTTGTTCAGTGAAATCACCCCATTAGGCAAAAATCCTGTTATGAGAAGATTGAGTTAACACTGTTTCTTATGGAAAAATAATAATTCTATCTAAAATTAACTAGAAGACCAAGACAAAAGTAATTTTTATGAGACAATAACAGCACCAACATATTTTTTAATTTTTGTAACAGAAAGTATTATTTCTAGCTTGTCTTTTAATGCCATTCATTCATTCATTCATTCATTCATTCATTCATTACTGTCACGTCCATGCCCACATCACACTCGACAACACCTGACACCATTCAAGCACCAGACAGTATAAATGTTTAAGTATATGACAATGTTATGCAGATTTACCAGTACTGTTTGCATAACTAACATGAAACAGACTTAAGAGGATGACCTGATCAATTTCACAAAGATGAGTTCTGGCAGAACTATGAAATACATACATAGATATGTATGTGTATCTATATACATACATACAGTATACTGTATATGAATATTTTGTTTTAAGATTTTTGAACATTACCAACAAATGGTTGTCTTTTTAATCTCATGTTAAGTTTGTGCTGATGACACATTTAAATCTTTAGAAAATTAGTGACAGTCAGTTGATATTGCATTCAAAAAACAGGCAATTTACTTTACCCTTGTGGAGTAGTGTCAGGGACTTAATGCAATCCTTAGCAGCAAAATATCACATTCTAAAAGTAGCAGTACCTGTAATGGACACACTTTCATTAAAATATGATCACCATACAGTTGGATCATAGGATGTAACTATCAGAATGGGAGAGTGGTAAGGAAGACAGTTTGAAGTAGTGGTTAGGGCATCAGAATGGATCCGCATCTGAACAACAGAGTGCAATTAAGAGAAACAACATTTTTTGGGCTAGCCTGTTATACTTTAAAACCCTCAGCTGAATGATATTTTTTTTAAGCTTTAGAATATATCTGAACTCCAGGACTACTTAATTGTTACACATATAAAATCTGTTATTTGTTTGCCTTGTTACAGCTCCTTAAGTCTGAAGTTTTGTCTTCAAGGTTCTTTTACCATATATTTGTTGCAACAAATGTATTCCTCTATGAAAATAACAGCAACATTTTGTAATATTTCTAAGTAAAATCATTATTTTTAGCATGTCTTTTAATGTTATATATATTTCATTAATTTATTCATTATGGATAACTTGGTTTTTCTAATGCAATGTTGCAGAGGTCTGGATTCCATCCTACAGGCATAGTGTGAGATGGGGTACAACCTGGACAGAGACATTTTGATCACTTACTTCACTGATGTTTATGACATAAAGTAACAAAGTTCACAGTATCACTACCTATGCCTTTCACTAATATTAATATGCTTACAGTATATTTTTACACTTAGTAGTCATGGACCGGTGCCACAGTAGTTAGAACCACCACCAAGGACTCTGGTGCAAATCCTCACTCTCACTGTAGTACCTTTGAGCAAGGTACTTACCCTGAATTGACACAATAAAAATGACCCTGTTGTATGAATGTTCTGGGTAAAGGCAATTTTTAAATTATGTAATAATAGCAATATTATTAAATGTACAGGTGCCGTTGTAGTGATTTATGCTTACATTTACATTTATTCATTCAGCAGATGCTTTTCTCCAAAGCGACATACATCTCAGAGAATACAATTTGTGCATTACATTAGGAGAAAGAGACATAGTTGCAGACGTGTGATTTTTATGTAGACCTAGTTTGTTTCTTTCCACTTTATGCACCGATGTTTATCGCACAAGTAGGTGCATAAAACTTAGAACAGACAAATCCTGATCACCTTCCTATTATTTTTTTTTTAAAAAAAAAGGTACAGAAACATTCACATACAGGAGTAGCAACTGTGTAAAGGCTTATCTGGGCATGATCATAAAGTTACGGTGCATGAACATTTACACCTTACATGAACTTAAGAGATCCTGGGCAAAGTGAGTCTGGAAGAGGTGAGTTTTCAGACCCTTCTTGAATGTAGACAGAGTTTCAGCAGTTCTGAGTGGGAGGGGGAGGTCGTTCCACCACAACGGAGCCAGAACCGAGAACCTCCGCGCTTTACCCTTCGTGCGTGAGACCACCGGTCGAGCAGATGTGGAAGAGCGTAGCAGTCTGGTTGGCGTGTAGCAAATGATCAAGTCTTGTAAATAGCTGAGAGCAGCTCTATTGATGCATTTGTAGGCCATACCAGGGTCTTAAATTTGATCCGGGCAGCTATGGGAAGCCAGTGCAGAGAAATGAGTAGAGGAGATACATGGGAATGCATCGGCAAGTCGAACAAAACTCGGGCAGCAGCGTTCTGTAGAAGCTGCAGAGGTTTGATGGCAGTAGCAGGAAGGCCACGCAGGAGAGAGTCGCAGTAGTCCAGACGGGATGTCACCGCGGCCTGGACAAATAGCTGGGCGGAGTCAGTTGTGAGGTAAGGACGGATCCTACGAATATTATGCAGGATGTATCTGCAGGACCGGGTTGTGGCTTCGATGTGCCGAAAGAAAGATAGACTTGAGTCGACGGTCACTCCCAGACTCTTAGCCGAGGAGGTTGGCAGAAACTAAGAAAGTGAATTGTCCAGTTTGATCGATAGATCGTGACAGGAGGACCAGCCAGCTGGGAGGTGAAGAATCTCTGCTTTGGAGAGGCTGAGTTGTAGTTGAAGTCCCTGTGGTGTCCAAAAAGGAAGGTACACCGTTCTTTGGAGGTTTCCCTGAAACAAAGCACTGGAACACTTGAAGTGTGCAAACAAAGAGTTTATTAGGAACAGTAGCTCGCGTCACAAACTCACTTCACACCGCAGAACCTCGTCTGCGTTCGCGCGAAAAAGCCCCCGTTATATATAGTGCCCCCAATAACGGTTCCCGCTTCTTTTAGGAACTAACCAATAACAATTTTCCTTTGTCAACTTAAACCCTACAGGCCAGCAGGAACCTTTCTTTTACAAAACTCTCAAGGATTCGTTCTTGGTGTAAAACACCACAGTCCCCAAGTTGAAGGTTGTGATGGGGACTGTCAGTGAATGGACTGGAGAAAATGTATATACAAGACAGTTACAGTAGCAAACAAACTTAGTGCTGATGCTGAAAACGTAGAACTTCCTGGGAAGCATCTGGTAGTCAGTCGAAACGCTGAAGGTTAGTAGTTTCACTGGCCTGGAATTGTGGAAAGACAGATCTGGTAAAGGGCCTCAAAGGTGTTGATCGCCAAGAAAAAAAGACTACAAACTGCTCAAGCGATCGTATTCTTATAACCATGGCATTTCGATTGTGAATAATTAAAATATTATCATTATTATAATTATATTATTATTATTATTATTATTATTATTATTATTATAATGCCAGAAAAATGTGGTGTGCTGTATATAGACTCGATTACGTCACTAG
Organism: Scleropages formosus; assembly: GCF_900964775.1. Taxonomy (NCBI): domain Eukaryota; kingdom Metazoa; phylum Chordata; class Actinopteri; order Osteoglossiformes; family Osteoglossidae; genus Scleropages; species Scleropages formosus. The sequence goes on along the minus strand of NC_041806.1, from coordinate 38,357,252 downwards.
TCTGAGAGGTTCAATTCATTTAAAACCAGGAAAGAGAATAAAAATATTAGATATGAACTAAGACACTTTTATTGTCATAGATTTGTTGTTTTTTTTTTTTTTTTTCATTTCAAATGGCTTCCGTCAACGGAACAAAATCACAAGCGTGGCAGCTAAACTCACGCGCACTTGAGTTTAAAGTTCGTCGTTGCTGCACTCCAATCAGTGAGAAGCTTTTCATTACGTGTCTTATTATCTCGTTTCTTATTGGCTTACGAACATGTCTGTCATATTATGTTGCTATGATTACGGGGCTTGCATTTTATTGGCTGAGCAGTATGTCTGTCAGATTTTATTTATTTATTGGCAGCGTTTGTTTCTATTGGCTGAGTTGTAAGTCCGTCAGATTTTTGTTTGGGGAAATTTACTGCTTGCAACACGGCTTGCAGACTCACTGCTGCTGGTTTGCTTTACGTCATCGCGTTGCGGTGGCAGTCTCTCAGTGTCAGGGGTAGTGTTTTCTTGTCGTGAAGGTTTTGACCATGTTTCTCCCGAAAACGGAGTTCGACCTGCGCTTCAAACCGAGCCGAGGCAGGCTGTACTCCACAAGATGCTGTGGATGCTGCCATGTCCGAACGGGAACCATCATACTCGGTACTTGGTACATGGTACGGAATTTTTCGACTGTGTGACTGACTGTCTGTCTCTGTCTCTCTCTCTCTCTCTCTGACATCATGCCACATCGGTTTCGCTTTGCTTCTCTGTTACTTTTTCAGCCTCTTATCTTAACTGTGCCCAGCACTTCTTTTTTTGTTGATAGGTCACACATGATCATGTAGTTCTGATGTGTTCGCATAGAAATAGTACTACGTCGTGCAGTTTTCATTAACTTGTTTGCCACGCACACATAGCCATGGCATGCGGCGGGGTTCATTCTTTTCAGACTCGTCGTGGACTTTTTTTTTTTTTTTTTTTCTTCCCAGTTAAGCAGCGGCCGTTTATAGTAAGTTTTACTGCTTTTGAACTTTGCACGTGGCTAAGTCGTTGTCTTGGCGAGGTTACGCGGCGGATCACCATGCCATGTCGATCATGTCCGTTTAAACTCAGGTTTAGTCAGTCTTTCTTTTGTGTATACGAATACATAAGAAATCATGTTGTGCCACTTCGCTTGGCCCCCGAAATCACATTTCAATCTGTGCTGTAATAAAAAAAAAAAAAAAAAAAAGTGTTGTGTTCTGTTGTGCTTCGTTTTTATCTTTTAGTGTGCGCGCTCCCAGTCTCTCGCGCTTCTGCCCCGCGCCGCGTTCTGCCGTCGCTCGTAAACTGTCTTTGTTCCGAGTCTCTGCGATCACAACACAACAACAGGCAGCAGGGTATGTCAGCCACTGGTATAAACAGTTTGTAAATGACATTTTTTCCGGCTCCTGTCGTCTGCCAGAGACTTGGCGTACGAGACGAGAGGAGACCGAATTGTTGTAGGCGCCTCCGTCCAGCTGCAGCTTCGGTTTGGTCATTTATTTCATTTCACGTCATCATCATGTCACATGTGTGTTTTCATTCTTTTGAGATATAATATTGCTATTGTTGACCACAAACAGTTAAGCTACCCTTTTCAAACGTCGCCGGTGGTTGCCGTTCAGAATCAGATGGATCATGGTTTGAGAGGACGTGGGTTAGATCCCGCTCGGGCTGTGTAGAGTTTACGTTTTATAGAATCTGGTGCTCCGGTTTCCTCTCACATTTCAAAGATACGCTGTTCAGGTAGATTGGTGACTTCAAGTCACCCGTGTGTGTGTGTGTGTGTGTGTGTGTGTGTGTGTGTGTGTGTGTGTGTTCCACTGATGTGTGGATGAGTGACCCTGTGTAAGTAGTGTATCTAGCAGCATGGTAAGTCACCTTGGTGAATAGGTGTGTGGGCTCATACACTACAGGGAGTTCATTGGAAGTTGCTTTGGACAAAAGTGTTTGCTGAAGTCCCCGTCCTGGGTGTGTCCCCCTCCGGCCTTACGCCCTGTGTTGCTGGGTAGGCTCCGGTTCCCCACGACCCCATATGGGACAAGCGGTTCAGAAAGTCAAAGTGTGTGTGTGTGTGTGTGTGTGTGTGTGTGTGTGTGTGTGTGTGTGTGTTTGCTGAAGTAACATTAGACTTAGTTGCAGCCGTTGAGTAACAAGTAATAACCACAGTAAAAATGAGCCCAACAGAGGTACTACTCGACACGTACTTTAAGTGTATGATGTTCAGTGACCGGTTTTGTATTATGTGCTAGTTTTATCGCTAGTTTATATTATTTTTGAACTTTCTCCTAAAATGTCTTTATCCAAGACAGGTGACTGGTTACACAAGTCCTTCAGATCCTTTTTTTTTTTTTTTTTTTTTTTTTTTTTTTTAAAAAGAGATGCACTTGGCGATTCTTCCACCGAGTTGAGTGTGACTCCTTTGCCTGAGCCAGCCTTACAAATTAGTCTGTGTTAGTATCACTGGGAGTAATAATGTGGTAAAGCTGCCCCCCCCCCCCGCACACAACCACCTTAAAGACTGCACCCACTGCACTGGTGGAACATCTGCAACAGCAACCTGCGTATTCCGAAAGACCTGAACCTCCTCTGAAAGTGGAGTGCTGTCCATCATGCACAATATCTGTCACCCACAGGAGTCGAATCCTCGTGTTGTCAGGGTGCTACTGAGCTCTCTGTACTACTTCTTATTTATTTGCACACTCTTTGCCTACTTGATACATATATCTATATATCGGTTCCAGTGCGTTTGTCACTGCTTTGCTCTACAATATGTGTGGATGCATGTTCCTGCAGTTCTATGGATTCCCCCCCCCCCCATGATGGATGATGTTCCATCTATAAGGTATCTGTCTGTCAAATAGTTAGCTCCTAATTTCTCTCTTAGTTTGTGATGGTATGGGCTACATTGTTCTGTTTGGTGAATTGGCAACAACTAAATGCAAATTCATAGTAATTTTATAAATTCAATTGTAAAAGTTTGAAGGAAACTGGTGAGTATGTAAACTTGAGTAATGACTTAACCATGATCTAGTTGCATTGCAGATGTGGATGGGATAGGAGGAAGAGGTTTAGAAGCAGTAACTGGGTGAGACTGATGGAACGCTTTGCCGATGACTGTAATCCCTGCACTGCAGAGTAACAGATTCTATCTGTTGATGGCGCCGACAGCAGCGCAACCTGCATGTCTTTGCAGTGGAGCAGCAGCAGCTGCTGTAGCCAAGCGCAGCACAGGTATTGCAGGAAGTGCGAGCAAAGCAGGAGCAGGTCAGTCATGCTGTTCTTGGCTGCTGTGGAGCGCCCCATGGGGTAGAATCTCTTATTTTGGAATTTGGTAACAGGTTCCGTGTGCTCTGCTTGAACAAATAACTGACCTTTTTTGGGCATTTCCACTTTCTTCACACTTATTTCATAATCCCCCCCCACTTGTCACAGCCACGATGCACTGAAGAGGGTGCATGGTAGCATGGAAAGTAGTGCTGTTTTACAGCACCTGAGCAGTGTAAGGTGACGTGGGTTCGATTCCCGATCAGTCCACGTGGAATTTGCATTCTGTTTGTGTGGGTTTCCACTGGGTACTCTTGTTTCCTCCCAGAGACATGATTTCAAGTGATTTGGTCACTCTAAAGTGTGTGTGTGTGTGTGTGTGTGTGTGTGTGTGTTTGTTTCACTGGTGTATAAATGATTGACTCATTGCAGTGTGTCTATAGGTCACGTTGGCTGAAATATACACTAGTTCTACTCCATAGTGCTCATTGGAAGTTGCTTTGGTGAAAACGCATCTGCTGAAATGAATAAATGCAAAGAGTTATAAACATAACTGCACAAACAGAGTAAATGGAAAGATGCTGACCAAAAATGTCCCCACACTAACTGCTGAGATTACTAGCTGGTGTGCTGCAGTGCGTGCCTCATCCATGAGCATAAAGGGCCTTTGAAAGATGAAGTGAGCTGTTTTTTTGATATGGAATCACTACTGCCCTCCAGTGCTTTTCATAATTATGAAGATTTTATTACATAACTAGAAAAAATGGTAATAGCAGCTTTTTGTGTCTTGGGATCACTATACTCAATAGCAAGCATTTTAGTTTTCTTGTGTAGAGAATAATATTAGTGAACCTTCAATGGTGTTGGCTCTGGACATTTGGGTTCTCGTCTTCTGTGAGCCTGGACTGCTCCTTGGACAGGGATGCAAGTCTGAACTGTTTGAATCCACAACATGGTTGAAATTATTTATGCTTTTTCCTCCCTCCCTCAGAAAGTGAGCTGCTTGTAAATCTGGTTTTGTTACAGTCTTAAAGTTTAGAAAAAAGTCAAAGGCTTAAGTTATGCTATTTCTAAACAGAACTGTTTCAGCTGAATGACCATGCCAGGTGAGCATCCTGAGGAGTATTTCATAATATGCCTAAAAAGGAATTCTGTCTGGCGTTTTGCTTTTTTCTTGCATCATGTTGCGTGTGGATTACGGGTTGTGTTGTGAAAGTGGCCGCACATAGATTCTTTTGTACACAGAGGAGACTTTCCAGTAACTTGGAAAATTCCCTGTGGTTTATTTTCTTTAAATGGCACTATGGGATAGCTGTCATTCAGAGAGGGCTGTACTACTTTGGCAGGTTTTATCTAGACATATGAAAAAGTAGTTATGGGTTTTTTTTTTTTTTTTTTTTTTGAAGTCTCTTCACTAAACTGCAGGACACAAGCTTCTGAATTCCTACACATGACATCTCACATTTGGGAAAAGGAACTTAATTTTATAGATAAGTTGCTTACTGCCTTGTTATTTTGTTCTCAGGTTGTAAACCTACTGATGGGGATCCTGCTGACTGTGGCCGTTACCCACCCAGAGAACGTCCCAGCCGTCGACATGCAGTATGAAGTTATCGAGCACTACTTTGTCTCAGAAAGGATGTCAGGTGTGCCCAGCTCTGCCAAAATCAAATGGCCTTTACCATTGTTCACAACATTCACCTTGTCAGAAAAGTGATCTTGCTTTTTTTACTATGCTATAATTGTGAACTTGACCTTTTGACCTAATGCAGTATAGGCTTAATAGTGAAATGTCTTGCTTTTTAAAAATCATCAGTTCACTAGGGCTGCAGTGATAATGTAGAAATTTGAAGAGTCCCAACTTATGAACGTTCAAGAAACATACTTTGTCAGTATGGGCTTTTCCAAAAAGTGTTTAGTATGTTTTCCATAAATAGAGCTAGAATACAGTTCAAAGAGCGTGTCAGAGCTTCACATGATCCACCAACCGCAATGCTGAATAGAAAGCTCTACCTTAATTTGTCCAACACCTTGCTCTAGCTCTGGCCAGGGTTCTTTGCTGTACTTGTTTATCACTGTCATAAATGGCTTTGCTGGGGGTCTCAAGTGCATGCACAAACCAGAGAGAGGGGCTTTCTGCCACCTTGTCTCCATAAGCTGCCCAGTGGTCAAGTGTCTGCTGCTCTGTTTGCATCCAAAATGGAGCTGTCATGTTGATGACCTTTATGTTTATTGATTGATTACAGACACTCCTATTCAAAGTGAGGTACAACTTTGAGTAAACAAAGTGGATTTCACCAACAGACAAATGGGCACAATTCTTGAAGTACAGTCATGTAGTGCATAACTTAAAAAAAAAAAAAAAAAAACCAGCACACATTACACAAATACAACTATAACATAATACAAATATAGAATTGGTGAGGAGCCCCCTTTCCATTCTGTCACATTCAACTCACAAAATTGTTAGTAATGAGCTAACTCTTGGTCCCAATTAGGTTAAGTATGGTTAAGACCTTGTGTATTTCTTTACTGATTTTTGAAATAATTTAAAACTGACAAATATAGTGTATGGTTTCGCATTTGCACTGTGATCTCAAAATGCATTTTGGCAGGTATGTTATTACTTTAAAGTGATACAGTAAGAGTACATTGCTGCTATGAGTTGTAGGACTTTACTTGGACAAAGTCTCATTTAGGGTTAATAAGATTTGCTCATCTTTAAACTACTAGTTGAGAACTTTTGTCACAATAACTAATGGAGAAGTTGTACATATTTGTTAATCATATTAATCTGGTAATTTCAATGAATGTGTAATTTTATTTTTGTTAGGCTTTGATTGGTTAATATTGACTTGTATAGTATTTGAATCCATTAGTCTGCTTTTTTTTTTTAAAACCAAAAGTTTTACAAAGTCTTGGACATACTTTATTAGCACAAAATCACTTGTATAAGTCATTTGGTCCAGCTTTTATGTAATAAAGTATGGGTGATGAGAATTATTTATGCAGGGTGTTTTCACCACCTCTCGGGAAGCAACACAATGGGTTCGGCGTCACATTGATTAAGACTTATTTGCACAGATGTTGCCAACTACACACACCCCTTTGGTCAATAGACCACAGCAGAACTTGCAAACCTGGAAAATGATAAACTGGAATCATTCCGTCGCACATAGATACAAGCTCTCTTGTGTAACATTATTTATGTTGCCAGCAGTAGAGTTGAAATGAGTGCTTCATTTTATTATTATTCATTTTGTTCATCATCCTGGTGCTTGGTGAGCACAGACACAGCATTGCGTTGGACTGCCCTGTTATATCCAGATAAAAGCCTTCTCTTAAATGACTGTTGGTTCTCAAGTAGTTCTTGACAAAGTAGTCTGCTTATAATGGAGAGGCACTTGCAGCATCAAAACTGAGCTGAGCACTATATCATTTCTGATTATTCATTCTTGCCCTTTGTCTTCTCTTTCTGTCACTATAGAAAATGCCTCTGTGGGTTTTGCCATGTCTTTGCTGATGCTCACTATCAGTGCAATGATGGTGTATGGGGCCATAACTGTAAGTGCATCACGTGTGTGTGCACATGCTCATATGTTTTTTGTTTTTTATGTTTGACAATATGCACAGCAGTGTGTTTACTTGCTTCTGTGTTTGCCTCTGCTAAAAGCTTTCTAGTCCTAATTTATACAGAGTAGCTTTTACTTCAACCTGCCTGTTATCTTTAGTCAACATTGCCCGTGAGATATTGGTAGATATTAGACTTTGAAAAGCGGTAATTTTGTGCTACAGATTAAACAAGGCACTGGTTTCAAGTGATACCTTTTATTGGAAATGACAAAACCTCCTTAGCCTTAATTTGATGCTTCCATCCTAGAAAAAAGAGCCACTCAGCATTGCCTTTCTTGTAGGTTGCCATTTAAAACAATGTTGAAATATAGGAACTTTTTTGTTCTGCAGCTTCTCATGTTACAGAAGTGGTGTTGACCACTCCGTTTAATCAAGGGTAAATACTAAATCTCTTAATAGTTAGTATGCTAATTGATGTTTTATGGCAGTTTAAATTATTCATTCACTGCAGTATTATACTGCTTTCTAGTACTCCTTATTTAGCCATGTTTGGATGCTGCAGATTAGGCATTATTTGCTAGACTTGTACATTCTTTTTCTCTTTCTTCTACATCCTTTTTTTTTTTTTTTTTTTTTTTTTCCTCTTCTCCTTCTGTGTGAATTCCTGTTGTACATGTCTTTTACATCCTATCTTGCACTAAATGTACCCCCAAAACAGAAACCTTTAAAAGGAGGAATAAGTGAGACAGATATAAATTTGTTGTTTTTGTGTTATGTACCCTCCTAGTATCGTGATGGCTGGATGATTCCCTTCTTCTGCTATCAGCTGTTTGACTTTGCCCTGAGTTGCTTAGTGGCAATCAGTTCTTTGACATACCTGCCCCGGATCAAGGACTACCTTGACCAGCTGGTGAGTCTATTGCCAGTTAAGTATAAATATCTAACTCAGTGTTACTATTATATTTATGGCTTACAGTAAAGAGAAAAAATTAAGAAATGAATTTGAGGCCTAACCAGGAGTTGGGTTTGATTTAATTTGATCTGTTTAGCAGACAGTGGGTTTACAATGTGTTTAGAATTGGTTTTAAGGGAAGTAAATTTGTGCACTTTGGTGTATTGAGGTGGGAAGAGTAAAGAGGGGCACCTTAATAGACAATATGGATATGAATCATGGACATTCTCTCTCTCGCTAGCCTGACTTTCCCTACAAGGACAACCTGCTGTCCCTTGACAACAGCTGCCTGCTTCTCTTTGTCCTTGTGTTCTTTGCATTCCTCATCATCCTCAAGGTGAGGACATTCAGTGGCACTTCATCTGATTCGTGAATTGTATTCTATAATGTTCTATTAGGATTGGCGCAGGCATGTTAAGAAATAGCATATTTTTAGTATCCTGCCCTGGTCTTTAATTTCAGGCCTATCTGATCAACTGTGTGTGGAACTGCTATAAGTACATCAACAACCGACGTGTGCCTGAGATCGCAGTGTACCCCTCTTTTGAAGCACCCCTCCAGGTAAACTGTCCTCAGAACCTGTTGCATCAAACAGCATAGCATCCCATTTCCTGTTCTATGAATTATTGACACATAAGTTCTTTGTCTTTCTATCCTGTAGTACACCCTGCCTACATATGAGAATGCAGTGAAGATCCCTGAAAAGGACCCCCCTCCCCCCTACAGGCTTGCCTGAAGGTTGACTGCCACACTGACCCCCGTGTGATGTTCTGCCTTTGCCACACCTTCATAGAAATGAGGATGTCCAACTCATGTTAATCTTTCTTAGAACCAACAAGCTGAAGAAACCTACTCACTTGACTTGTGGTTGCTTTCTTCCTCTTGTCTTCTCATCCTTCATTTTTTTTTTTTTAAATTCTGATTAAAAGAATATTCTGACTTCAGTATAACTTTCATGCTTAAGTCTTGTTTTCCAATCAGTATAAAATAATTCTAAGAAGTTAACTTGGGTACTTTATGCGGTATCATTTTCTTATTTCATCTTTTTATGGTTTAAGATGATTAGTACAGTTATTCAGTTAAAGGTTGCAATGTCTTAAGGGAATTTCAGTTTAAGTCCAAGTGTCTATCCAGTAGTCCCTTTTCAAAGTAAACTGTGCTGTCTTTGTGTGAAGGAATTAAACTCAAATGCTGTGAGCTTGATTCAGAGATGCCTCCCCTTACTGGTCCTGTCTTTCAGTGACCAGCTACAATTGTGAACAGTGGATTTATCTCTTCCATTTCTATTGGTTCCATGCCTTGTGGAAAGAATGAACTTCAGACAAATATGCATTAATTCTTTGATTGTATTGAGTCATACAAAATTCTGATGTTTTCATGTTGTACTCACTAAAAATTATTTGAACCTATGGGGAAGAAAAGATAATGCATTAATACCATGACTATATAAAGTTGAGTTCAGTTGTCCCCGGTTCAGTAATTCGTTTGGAAAACAGATGATTGAGAGAAAATGTTTGGCAAAGAAAAATGATTAAAATCGGCATTATCGTAGTTACTATGGTTCTGAGTTGTTCATCCGTGCCACACATTGGGAGCTTTATAGGGCTTTGCCCCAAGCAGGCTAAAGGATGCCTCTATCGTCCCTGGTGGCTCTGGACCGCTGGGGATTTCGTATGTCTGTGAGCCATCTTAACTGGGCTTACATTTTTCTGACACATACTCATTTCTTTCTGGACCCTTGTTTTTGATTGGGTTTTTATTGTGCAGTTCTTTAAAATCCACATTTTCATGTTGATTGAGTGAAGTGCCCTTAGTGGGTAGTGTGAGTGTATGTGTAGCTACCCTGCAATGTGCTGGTATCTTGTCCACAGTATACCCTGACAAACCTAGTACCCTGTTATTCTTGGATGGGGCTCTGACCCACCATGACCCTTATTTGGACAAGTGGTTACCAATAGCAAGCCGGTGAGAGTAAGTAAATGAAGGAAAGAGGGGGGGAAAAACCAAATGTGCATCATGAATTTAAACATAAGTCTTAAGCCTGAATTTAAAGGTATCAAAAGTGCTTCTTTTATTGTGGACTTTTTGAATGAATCTCTACTTTCCAGTAGACGAGTTGCAATTAAACAACTAATTTTAGAATGGCGTTTTTCTTAGTTGCTCATGCTTCAAAAAAGAATAATGGTGAGAAATGGCAGTACACAGAAGCAGTTTTCTGAGGTAAATTGTGGTGAATAATCTATTTACCCTCATTAAAAGTGGTTTAAAACTTTTACATGTTTGAATACCAGTTCTATAACTTTATTTTTAATTTTTGACTTGAACAACATGAACACATTTTCCTGACTTCATAGAAATGCTCTCTAGCTTTTTTGCACCTCTGTTGTCCTTCTTATGGCCTACCTCTGTCTCAGTTTGAAACTAGTTTTATTGGTGTCTGTGGGGAAATGGGTAGTGTAGCAGTTAGAACTGCTGCCTGCCTCCTTGGAGGTTGCAGGTTCAAACTTCTTGCCTTTCAGAAAGGTACTTTCTCCAAATCGCTCCAGTAGAAACTATCCAGCTGTATAAATGGGTAAATAGTTGTCTGTAGGTTGGCCTTTAAAGTTGCTTTGCAGAGAAGCCTCTGATAAATGTACGTGTGATATTAACTACACATTCTCCACCTTTAACATGTACACATGAGCTACACTTCACATGGGCATTGTAATCTTTTATGTAAATCACTGTACATGGAATCCCTACTCTTTTTTCCAAAGTAACTTACAATGTTAAGCTACTTATTTATTCATTTTAGTAGACGCTTTTCTTAAAAGCGATGTACATATTGCAGAAAATACAATGAGTTCATTACATCAGCAGAGACTTGGATGCAGACATGTGATTCTAAGGCACAGTTAATTTACTTTTCACCATATGAATCGATATGAACCATACTTACCTGTAGTCCTGATTATACAGGGCCATGAAAGCACTATCCGTATGCATTTTCTCATTCAATATGTTAATTTTGCTAGTTTCTTTTTGGATACCTGGAGTGCAGCTCCAATGTAATGTTCTTTGCTTTCAATGGGGGGGGGGACAGAGAATATCTTTTATGCCCTTCTTCACTTTTCCTAAATCCTGACATTCTGTAGTTCCTTCTTAGATTGGTTAAAAATCATTTCAAATACACCATTTTTTCCAGTCTTTCATAACCTTATAATAGCTCATTACCACCTTCTCTTGCATTTACTGTAGTACCTGTTCACAGTATTCCCATCCCAGTCTTGTAATGGGGAACTCCTACAACATGTCTTGCTGCCTGTCTCTGTCTATACGTTGCACATGGGCAGCTGGGATCTTTTGCTAGTCTCCTACATTACTTTTTACTGGTTGTGATCTATGTAATCCAAGCCATCTTAAGTGCCGCATTTGAGACTCTGTTTTGGTTGGATCTTATGCCTACATCCAGTCCTAGACCTATCTGAAATTTGTATAAAGGGTTCAAATGATTTGTATAGGTTTATATGTGAAGTTTACTTAAAGATGAACTCAACCTAAAAACAGGTTGCTTTAAGCTTTTGGTCTTCACCTGTTGTATAGATAGCTTTCTAAATGTCCACTAAACAGCGCTATTTGTTTTCATACTGTCAATGTTAATACTAAAAATGGAATATTCCTGAATGTGCTATTTTAGGATGTTAAGCTAGTGGCAGTAAATACCTGTAGAATTTGCATTCAGTTCAGTAGAGTATTTGTCACTTTCCAATTTTGATGTTGTAAGTAAACTGTTGCCTAGTTACATAGCAACTATGAGATCAGCCTGACTTGAGTAAAGCAATCATCAAATGTGTGACCTTATAGGGTTTTCACTGCCTTCACATTTTAATAATCTGAATTAACTTTCCCATTTGTTTGTTATTTGAACAGTGTTTGTGTCTAGGTGTTGTTATTATGAAACAGTCAATAGTGTAGTGGTTAGGGATAATGACTTGACTGAAGGCTCAAATCCTGCTCCTCTCACTCCTGTTTCCTTTTAACAATCTCTTTACCCTGAACTGCTCCAATATTAGCAGCCTCCTGTAGATCTACTAAAAGAGAATAAAAAATAATCTCGATTAAATGACTGTATTAGTGAATATTGCCTTTGTTCCAGGAATGAAGGTCTCTATGATCTTTAGACAAGACCTGAAGAGCAAACGTCATGCTTAGAAATGTTAACTGATTTAAACTGTACCTCCCCCCAAACTGCAGTTAGTGTTCATGTACTTATTGAGTTTTTATTACTTTTCCTGTGTAAAATGCTGTATAAACTTGAGACTCAGCCATACATGTGCGTCCACTCTAGAAGACAAATATTTCAAGTGCAGATCCTAAACTGCAGATCCATACTGAAAGACTGACTGTCTGATTTTTACATTGATTTTCATTTATGCTAAATTTGTATCAGTACTTACTTATATCAAAGTAGAACAGAGAATGCATGCCAGACACTGGCCATTTATGCTCAAACATTTTAAAGAGATGTTTGCTAAAAGAACATTTTCCATGGAGACTGCCAAATAATATGTAGGTTTAAATATAGCCACTTTCTGAAACTGCATGATGCCCATCTGAGTTTCAGATGGGAGGCAGCTCTGAGAGGAAAAACTCTCCAAGCCTGAAGGAACATTCTTGCTCCTCCTTCCAGTTCCAGCCTCCAGGATCCCAAAGAAACCTGGCTGTTTGCAATTGTAGCATCTCTCCAGCAGGGGGCGACCTTCCCCTGTGACAGAGGACTAAGGCCTTCTGCCTTTGCCCACACACTGACTCTGGGTAGCCATGTTAGTCCTGAAGAAATTAGGAGTTACATAAATAGGGGTGTACATCAGCTTTGCTGTTTGTTTGCAGCATGGTAGTTAGTCAACTGAACAGCTTTTTTTTGGTTTTTGTTTTTTTTTTTTTTTGGTGTCCATAATAGCTGCCCTGTTACAAAGTGCCAACAGAGGGCCAGGGTAATGGAGACTTTCCCTGAACAAGTGCCTCTTAGTCCCACAGATGTTCTTAAGTGGAGCTCTCGTGGTGAACAGAGGGCCGTCTTCAGTGCTGCTGCACACCAATGGCTGTTCATTTCTTTGCGGCCATATGCACCGCTTCTCAACGTGTACGTCTTGTTGTGCCTCGGCGCTTTTGCATGCCTCTACGCAAGCTCCGCGCTCCTTGTAGCGCACTTAGTTTTTTCAAGAACGTTGCATGGAGAGGACAGTGCGTGTGCACGATACGGCTGAGCGGAATTGAGGACGACGCTCGGTTCTGTGACACGTAACTGGATCTCAGGAGTTCCCTTCCGGCGTCGGCCTGGTCAGGACAGTCCAGCGCACAAGCTTCTCGCCTCCATCGCCAACCGTTCAAGCACAGCGTGACCTTTTTTGGCACTCCATGTTAAAGACAATGTTTCATTCAGGCATCAGCCTTATGTCAACATCTTTAACCTCTCGGTGAACTACGCTACATGGTATTCTCCATTTTACCATATCTCAGCAGCCCCGAACATATGGTACGACGCCTCGCTCGTTGAAAATTGATAGGATTTTGAACTTGCGTCAGGAATGTATCCTCATGCTGTGCTGGAAGTGTCTGTTAGGATATAAAGCACACGGAACACTTAACAAAAGGCATAATTCCAACAGGGTGTCCCTGTCATATTTTACCCTGGGGTGAAGAATAGGCCTCGAGGCCTTCAGTCTTTCCTTCCTCGCAGAAGGAAACATCACTTGTTTCATATTGTTCGCATACTTTCATATGTACTGCTTTTATTCTTTTCTCTGAACGCTGTTCATACATGTTTGCAGTGTTTTTGTTAGTCATTTTTTGCAGCATTTTGGTATCAAAGCAGCACCTTGCAATTTTCTGCGGGAGCCCTGGGCTTCCGTGGTCCCGGCGGCGGGGCCTGCGCTCTCCCTGCTCTCGTGGCAGGGCGGCGTCTCTCCGGCCCAGGCTGACTCAGTGTTCAAAGTGCGCTTCCTTGAAGCTCCAGACCAGCTGCTCGCGGTGGAACCGAGGGAGGCAGTCAGCTCCCATATTGTCACCTTGCTGTCCTTTCCCATGAGCCTCTTGAGCTGCCTGTGAATGATGTGATGGCCCTATAGGTCCTGATAAAGTGTCACAGCTTGGCTTTTCTTTTTATATATATATATATAAGAAGGTATTTCAAATATATATTATATATATATGTATGTGTATATATATATATATTTGAAATACCTTCTTTGCTCTGTTTTTTCTTATATACAGTACTGTGCAAAAGTCTTAGGCATTTAGATGTTTCACAAAAATATTTGTTTCACACAGTTATTTAATGTCTTCTATATTAGTGTGAATGGAAAAGAGCACATTTTAGATTTCCAAGCATTCCTTTTGCAGAAAGTTACAGCGCTACAGTAAGGGTTTTGTATGTTATTAAAGAAAGAAAGTATACACACACTGTCTGAAACTGCTTATCCCAAGTGGGGTTGCGGCGAACCGGAGCCCAACCCAGCAACACAGGGCACAAGGCTGGAGGGGGAGGGGACACACCCAGGACGGGACACCAACCCGTCGCAAGGCACCCCAAGCAGGACTGGAAACCCAGACCCACCAGAGCGTGGGACCCAGCCAAACCTGCTGCGACCCCACTCGGGAAAAGCAATTGTTGACGATGGATGATTACTAAGCTTTGTAGGAAGTTTATTAATAAAGAGCATTATTTTTTAAAGCATTCTCACTTTACAGTCCCCCCCAAAGTGACTAAAACTTTTGCACAGTACTGTATATATAAAAAAAAAACTGAGTTTTTACACTGCGTTCCAACGCTGCAGTGATTGTCCACTTGGGCTTTGCGAAGGTGCTGCCGCAAAACTGGCTTTGAACAGCTCTGTGTAAACTTCAGCTATATGAGGTATGCAGGATATCTCCCTGGATGTTCAGTCAAGCTAAACTAATCATTTTAGTTCGCAACCTCTTAAGATGACATAAAAACTGAGGCACTGGAATTTGGCAACATTTTCTGTTCACTTCCTGATATTTTGCAGATCTTTACAATTATATAATTCAGTTGCTTTTATTATCCAAAATAGTACCTATTAATACTTATATCTTGCAGTTTTTATAGATTTGAGAGTTTGATGTTTTGCTTGTTTTTATGTTTCTTAATGCCGCAACCTCAAAGTTCTGTTTCATTACCTGCTGCACGACACAGCAGCTCATAATTAAGTTTAATCATATCAATCTGGAAGCTGTAACATGGACTATTAAACTACATCAGACACTAGGTTTCAACAACAAGAAGGATATTAAATGTAAGCCTTGCAAAACAGAGCCCATGCCAAAAAAAAGACTATGTCAGCCGCACATAGACCAGACAGGCTACGTATTGACCTCAATTCTGTCTGCAAAAAATATTTATAGTGAATGTGTGTTTATTATATTTTCAGGAAGTGTCTAATCATGTTATTCTTACCCTTTGCTTTTGTGTGTAAAAATTTTAAAAATAGTCTGCCTGACTGCTAGATGAATTTCACAGTATTGTCTTTTATTCATATCTCTGTATTGCCCCTCACAGACTCATGACAAAACACTGTTCATTTATTTATTTAGCTGATGCTTTTATCCAAAGCCACTTACAATTATTAATCCAGTTTTACTGGTGGGTGGTTTTTATTGGAGCAATTTAGGATCAATACCTTGATTAAGGGTACTACAGCATTAGGTGAGATTTGAGTCAGCATCTTTTTGAGCCAAAGATAGCATCCCTAACCACTACACCACCAACTGGCAAGTCTCTAGTCATCACTAACAAAGCCTCTTATTGTGATCTGATAACCATCATAGTGCTCCTGCCAATGGATGATGAACACCTACATGTCAACAATTCCTATAGTAGACATGAAGTGCAACCTGATAACATCACAAACCAAATCTCATAAAGTCAGTGACAAAATAGCATAATAATCTTAATTAAATTTCCAAACATTATCCTGAAAAGACTACAGCCAGAGCATGTGCACAACTTGGTTATACTCTTGGAGCAACCAAGATGCATATGAATAAATGAAAACATCCTTAACAAAACCCAGCAATGCTCCATCAACAGCTCTCTACTGCAGATGTCAGACTGGGAATAGCAATGGGTTGACAAGACAGAAACTAAAAAAAAAAAAAAAATCTGCAAAAGTTATCTGCAGTTATTTTTTTCCCAGTTTAAATTTGCACAGACCCCATTGTAATGCAATGATATTTCGCAGTTTATTGTACTATTCTCTTGTGCCTTTTAATGTAACTTGCATGAAATTTATGGAAGTGATTCCCCAAGTGAATAGTAGGTGACTTTGCCATCATAATGAATCTTCTGTTATATGTAAACCTGATATTTCAAAAGAATTTGAGGTATGACAATGAGTGCACAAATTATAGAAGGATTTCCATATGGTAAAGTCTTCACACTGATCAGCTGCTTGTGGTAATTCAGTTTCCATATTGGCTGCTGAGCTGGATTCCACACACTCCCTACAGAATGGAGACCAAAGGCCAAAATATGCAGTCACCAAAGTCACCTTGCCTGTCCTTCTTCCTTCTCGTCCTGAGGAGGAGCACAGTCATCGCCATAGATGAGTATTGCTGGAACTGGACTATACACATACATGAGAAGACACCATACAAAGCCAACCTGCTCATGTTCACACAACACATTTTATGTTTCTCTGCATCAAGCAGTGCTGGAAGTTGTTTTCCACAGGACCCAAGATGTTCGCTCTGATCAAAAAAATAAACGTTATGAACAAACGTATCATAGATAGTGTAGGGTTAACCATGCCGCTGTAGATAAAGTGCGCAGCTTTGCATTGTTTAGCAAGGCTCGTTTCACGTCTCTGCTCGGTGTTTATTCTCAAGTTATATTTCTTCTCTGTTCTGTCAAAAAAAAAATCTCATTTCTGAAATGCCTCATTGCCATAAATCATAGAAACACAATAGGAGAATTCCAGTTGTCTAGCTGCCCTTTCTCTTTCTGTACTGTGGAATTTTTCAGAGTTCCAGCTCACTGAAAACAAAATGCAAGGCAGCTTTACCCCATTTATACAAACAGAGGTAAAGTGTACGTCCCTTGATTGGCAGGGAAGTGAAAACCACCTCTTTGTTTACCATCTGGAAACTTCACTTTTCTTTCCGTCTCTGGGGCAACTGCATGGTTTTTGAAATAGAAGCACTGCGAAAATCTTTAAGAAATTAACCTCAGAAAGAAACTATTTAAAAAAATAATAAAATTTGAAAACAAATCAACAAAATGAAAACTTGCAGAATTTGTCATTTCTCATCTTCTTTCCACGTGGAAGTCGCCCCACAAAATCACCTGTTGTATCATCTGTATCACCTGTTTTATAGGCGGCCGTCTTTTTCCAGAATGAGAAAAGAAATTAAAGTCATTCACGGATTTACACTCTGGATGTTTTCCATGCTCTGTGTTGTCAACAGTTCTGATGTTTCCCACAAAATTGAATTATTTCAAGGACAAAGATAGCCATC
The DNA here is from genome assembly GCF_900964775.1 of Scleropages formosus. Lineage (NCBI taxonomy): Eukaryota > Metazoa > Chordata > Actinopteri > Osteoglossiformes > Osteoglossidae > Scleropages > Scleropages formosus. Next base: position 38,339,950 of record NC_041806.1, on the reverse strand, counting down.
TCACAGCTTCACTGCCCCATTCCCAAAAAGGTTATGATAGATGAATGAGCAATATTTATCAAGAGACCCAGTTGGCCGCTTGTGCTCTTGAGTGACAAATACGAAGCGCACTGTTTATTTTAAACTCTTATGTCATCAACTCTTCATTCTTATATCCCATAATCATTCCATTTGCCCCTAATCATGCTCCTTTCTGGGGGAAATTGCTGACAGTCTCAATAGTTTTGAAGCCACCCCATTATTAAAGGGTGAGGGATGTTCTGCCAGTTGGAGCAAATTCATACACTTGGTTTTCTCATTAAATAAATCCATGTGTCCAAGGAGATGTTCCTGTGTACTGTACATGTAACATTAGCGCGGTACTTAGAACTGGGATTGAGAGAGCCGACAAAACCATGAAATGCACGGATATTATAGTGGTGAAGGACACAGACGTCCCGGGAAAGACCGTGCTGCAGAACCTTTGCGCACCAAACCCCACCACATTTCCTCCAGCTGTAAAGTTCCATGTTGCTAAACAACTAAATATACATCAGCAATGTTCCTAAAAAAGAAATTCTTTCGAGCTGCGTCACTGACATGAAGTGTTCGTTCATATTATTTATCAACATATTAAAATAGAACAGGCCACAGCAGGTTTTTATTTGTTTGCACAGCGAGGTGGCGACCGTATCCGCAGTGCAGTGACCGCCACTGACTCATTACAGAACGTGATGTCACCAAATGCTTTGGGAATCAGATGATCCACATTACATCACTGCAGCACTGATTTGGGGACAGTGGAACAGAGGAACGGTGGTCAGACTCCTGGTTGCGCTATGGTCAGCGCTCAGTGAAGGACCACAAATCCCACAAATGACCACACTTGTAGTCACTTATCAAACACGCTCCTTTCCCAGCGTGGATGAAAGCGAGACCACAACTGCGATTGCTGTGTCCGGTAGTGGCCTTGACTTCACTTCAAGGTTTTGGCCACGATCACGGTGTTTGGTTGCAGGAGTCAAGCAGAACTGCAGATGGATTTCCTTCCACCTTTCTGTCCAACACCGTCGGGGTACCTCTAACCTCCTTGAGGCTCCTAGACTGCGGCAGCCGTGCTGCTCGCACGTACAGCGTGTTCCTGCGAGGCAGTTCAGCACAAGCTGATCCTGTGTGACGATTTCCAACTGATCCCCAAAGGCTTGCACAGTTGTCACAGCTGGTTGAGTTATTATGATGATTACCATAATTCTGCTCTTTCGTTCTGGAGGTCCCAGCAGAGCAGAAGTTGTCTTTATTTGCTTTTTTTCTGTAAAACCCACCTACCAGTGAGTTCCAGCTGATGGTTAGTCACACTCCAACCTCAACATTGCCGCCTCCTCACCCACGGTGTAAAACATCTAAACCATCATCCATGTTTCCTCCTGACCACTCATGACCCCTCTGCACTCTCACCACTTGGAAAACCCACTACACCCCACCCACCGCTCGCATTCCCTAATGACCCTTCACACATTCTTACCCCTTGTACACACTCCACACTCACAGCACATGGCTTGCATTTCCTAATCACCTTTCCTTCACACTCCACACTCATTTCTGTCTGCCCATATTCCATAATGACCCCTCCTACACACTGCACTGTCTCAGCCCACTGCCAGTGTCCCCTGATGATCCCTCCTACACACTGTACACTCATTACCCGCTGCCCATATTCAATAACGACCCTTCCTGGACTCTCCACACTCACAGCCCACTGTTAATGGTCTCTAAAATCTCGACTTTAGGCACCGACTTCCAAGCTCACGACTGCCTTAATTTAATCAAGTCAAACAGTTTTATAATAAATCAGAAATAAAGCCAAATCTTCTCATAATTTTCTATAAAATGCTCCACCCACTGGAAAAAAGAATCAAGTCTCTGTGCTGGCGGCTAAACTAAAGCATGTCAGGTTTCAAAATATCTGACTTTAAAAGAAAAACATTGATGTCCAGCTGGTTTCTTGAGAGCTCCTGAAACAAAAGAGGCAGAAATGTGTTTATTTCCTTAGCAGTAAAGATTTAATACCTGGGGCTGTTTTTTCAATCTGCCATCTGGCACCGTTCCCCTTGCATGTGAGCAGGGCCCTGCGGAACCTCATCCAGCCTTGCTCCCACTCTCACAACACCGTGACCACTTGGATGTGAAGGGAGACGTCACGTTTTCCATGGCACACACTCAGTGCTTGCGCTTTGCTTCAATTGTCTAGATTGACCACGGCAGAAAATTACCGGTCACAATCAGACATGGTCAAGATGTTCAGGATCATCCACCCCCACCCCCCCATCAGCTGCTGGACCACAGGTAACAAGAGCAAATGAAGAGCCATAATAATTTTTTGCATATGCTTTCTACAGTCGGTCAGTGTGTGGTGGTTAGTGTCATGTCTTCTTACTCAGTGGATCTGGGTTTGAATCTCTGCTCCCGCTGTAGTACATTGATCAAGAAACTCACCTACAGTTGTTTCAGTATAAATCACCCATCTGTAAAAAAAAAAAAAAAGTTAAAAATCATAGCACATAGCTTAGTGTTTGTGGTGGTGCAGTGGGTTTGGTTGGTGGCGGGTCTGGGGTTCGACCCCTGCTTGGGGTGCCTAGTGACGGACTGGCATCCCGTCTAGGGTGTGTCCCCTCGGCCTTGCACCCTATGTTGCCGGGTAGGTTCTGGCGCTCTGCGACCCTGCTTAGGGCAAGCAGCTGTTGACGTTGGTTGGTAGCTTAGTGTTCAAAATGACTATTGTTAAGTTGTTTTGTTGCGAAGCATCAACACAATTAATAAAGAAGTAACTTATACAAAATCCTAATGGTGAAAGTCACCTTCGGCAACTTTGTTGCTTAAATAATGCTTCAGTCCTTCAGTCCTTTCAAACCCATACCAACATAACCATGAAGCCAGGCTTTCGAACGGACCCTTTTTGAACGAGTAAAAAGGAATGAATGTGTCGATAGGCAGGAAAAAACCTCATACTGGATCTTTTGTTCGGCCAGAGTTGCAACAACAAATGGTGTGTGTGTATTTAGAGAAATTCAGTTGAGTTAGGAACAGTCATTAACCTTTCTAAACAGGAGCTACTTCAAACTAAACCCAGTGAACAGATCATTCAGTCAGCTGATTAGCTCTTTAACTCCAAATCTGAGTACTGTATATACGTCTCTCCTTACTCCCTGACAATTAGTAAATGGGACATACACGATCTGTTCTTTGTTATGCGCTGGAGAATATTTCAGTTATATCCTGAACTTACCTTGTATTTGGACCAAGTTTCATGGGTTTTGGAGAGTTCACCCTACAACTCTGGCCAAATCATCCTATAGAAAAACTGTTCCTCTACAGTTCCTCTAATTCAGCTTATTTTCATCCCTTATCCAGCCAAAGTATTGTTATGGTTTGCAGTTTGTTTCGTTTCTAAGATGAAGATCTTCTCAGGCATTTCATCAATGACTTGCTCTACCTCGCTCTCAATGGACTTGTTTTTATAGTTTGTCATTTGATCTCAGTGGACTTTTGCCAAGTCTCTGTGAAGCACAACGGCCATAAAAGCCCCGTTGAGGCGGGAAACTACTGTAGGTTTCTCAGTTTGTCTAACTGTACCATTTAGATGTGCACAAATACCCAGTCTCACCATATGAAAAACTGTCCATTCATTCAGGGATACACACAGAGAGCAGGTCTTTGCCTTGACGCCAGATTTCAACAATAAGACAAAGATGCGGATTAGATTGGAAGATGAGAAATGGGAGAGACAAACAAAAAGAGACAGTGGCTCTGTTCAGGGATCTGAGTCGTTCAGTCCACCCAACCCAGGATCTGTTTCAGCAAATACTCCTACTCAGTGCTGAGGTAAGTGTTGAAATAGGGTTTTGTTTTCTCATTTTTTTCATTCTGTTCCTTCTTTCAAAGAAAGTACCTGCAAACAGAACAAAGAAAAAGCAGAAGATGCTTTATGTTCACAGTGCAGGGCTAGTCAAGAGCCTCCATACACCCAAGTAAGCTGGATGATAGATGTATGGATCAAACTGGACAGAAGAGTGAAAGCAAAGCAACCCACAAGTGTCCTACATCTCTGGAGGCAGCTGGGAAGACATGTCACCTGATTTCCTGCTCAAACTAGGTATCCAAATGTACTGTGAAAAAAACTAACCCACACGTGCACGTGTACTCCAGCCTTTGACTGGCACTGTATGTCACTCTGCTCACTCAGATATTATGTCCCACAGGTGGCAGATTAACTGGTAGGTGTCCACTTCCAGTGCACTTTCGCGTGGCCTTTGCGCCGCTCCGCTCGGCTTCGTTCACCGTAACCCTGCAAACATGTTCTGTAACTGGAAAATACCACCAAATTAGTGCTCTCTCGAGATGGTGTCGTGAGGCAGTAGCCTGCAGTCAACTGCATGCTGCACACACTCCGAAAAGACCAGGAAGCTCCAGCCTTTGCCACTTGCACCCAAAAACCAGTGCTTCATCTTCCCAGCACGCTATCAGGTCGAATGCCCCAGCCTCCCTTTCCGCCCCTGGGTTCTGTAGGACAGATGAAGGCATGAGCAAACACACCCCAGAGCAGCTTGCTGTAACCAAATGGATCAAAAGCACAAATGCATTGAATTTAAAGTTTAGAGTCAAAAGGAAAACAAAAAAAAAAAAAAAAAAAAGAAACAGGCCTGGGTGTGTTTATATTTCTCTGGTGTGTTTGTGTACATGTGTGCGGAATCCATGATGTCAGGTGTTATGCTGGGAATAAACAGACGTGTCACAGTGTGCTCAGAAATCTGCAAAGTCTGCATGATGTATATGTGACAGCTGTGCCACTGAGCCCTCTTTGCATCCCCAATATGCAGGTCATCAAATATTTTAATATGCAAAAATTCTGAATTCAATTTCCTTCTGCGCAACGTCATCTGGTCCTTTAAAACAGCTCCTTTTTCTCTGCACAGTAACCACCTAACCCATGCACAACCAATCATATCGGAACCAACAAACAGCTGAGTCTGGAACAGTCTGGAACATGTCCTCCTGCATCCAAGTGAAGCATAAACAAATCAGCCACAAGCATTCATTCCATCAGGCCTGTTTAGCATACTGCATTTGTCTTATTTTCTTCCTTCAGACTTTTTTGCTATGTATTTCCTATAAATATAAATACTGTCAAAAAATGGGAAACACAGTGACAGTGAAACATAGCATCTCCGGTCAAAATCCCCCAATCGGCTCAGAGAAGAAAGTATGACAGCACAGACTCTGGAGTGGATTTCTAGCCACGGGACTCAAAAGCGAATGGAAAAGGGCCGTAAAGTTTCGTTCTGGGGAGACACATTGATGGGTATTTGCACCATGTGCAAGTGTCGCCGGATCCAGAGGCCTTAAGATCACAGGTTGAAGGCTGTGTGTTGAGAGATTTATTGCAGTGGTTTCTCCTGCTCTGAGGAAACGCACACCCGTTTCTCATGTACGCACTTTTTCGTTGGCATGATCGTATAACTAGTGTTCTGGCACTGTGTGTGTCTGCAAGAGCGGAAGAGCAGAGCGCTAGTAACAGAAGAAAAATCATATTTGCATTGTTTGTATGTATGTGTATTGCGTGTGCTTCAAAGAGAGATAGGCTGTTTATGTGAACTAGGCGGAAATATTTCCATTATGTGTGTGTGTGTGTGTGTGTGTGTATTTGTGTCGGCGCTGGCTTGACTGATAGTTTATGTTTAGGGAAGCGCAATGAGAAGTATATTTCCATTGTGCTCGCCGACGGCTCTTGTAAGAGCCGTCATGTTGGCCGCAGATCTCCTCAACCCAACATCTGGAAGCTGTTAATAGAGTTCTCACGCAGCCATTGGTTCACGCTCCTCCGGCCGTACAGGGAAACACATCTCCATGCTGTTGGTATGAGACTAAGGCAGCAGTTGTATCCCGCCTGGCTGTTGCTATGGCACTACAGAGCTGCTCACATCTCCCCCAGGTGTTGCTAAAGGCACCACCGAGCTCAAAGGCTGCAGCAGCACTGTGAACTTGTATATTGATGCCTATGAAGTGTATTAGAATCCGTCATTTGCTTCTTTTGAAACGTCGCATCATACTTCTTTCTACAGCAGTACGGAGCATGGAAGCATAGCTGGAAGCAGCGTGTGTTGTGCGCTTCCCAGAACGTCCCCTCCGCAGAACGTCCTAGTTTTGTATGTTCCGGCGTGTGGCGATTGTGGTCCTGCACGCTGTTTTCCGGTCTGGCCCCAAAGAAAAATAGAACCTTTATTGGGACAAAAATGGGCCTGTTTCTTTGAAGACGGGGAAATGGGACAGCGCTCCCGCTGCAGCGAGCCAACACGGAGGCGGCCGCAAGTGTGTGTGCCACCGCCCGGCTCAAATAAGAGAGAGAGCTCATTCCCCCACAGCTCCGTCGCCATCGCCAGCGGTGATTAAAAGGCCAGAGGCTGTCTGGAGCAGGACGGGAAAAGAAGGCACCGCAGAGCCCGACCGGTGTCACACGTAGCGTCCATTTCTCTTCCTCGCATTTAACTCCGCTTAAATCCCATAACATCCTGCCTTTCTCCCACCCATTAACCTTTCCAAGTGTGAACAAACAAAATATACAAGTCATTAAATGTGCAATTTGTCATCTCTCAGTCCTGACAGCTTCCATGTGTACAGGATGTGTGTGAAACAAGAATAACTTCACATCAAGACATTACATGATGTGTGTGGTGTTGGCGAGCGAGTTTACACTCTTTCTTAGCACACATCTTCACTCTCCTCAACCTTCCAGATCTACCGCCAGGGATGATTTAATGCGTTCAATCACTTTTAAGCACTTTATGAGCAAATTTTTCATCTTTCCAGCGGCTTTTTAATAGACTCTTGTGTGTTTCTTATTTTTTTTTGGAAACGTGACAATTGAACATTGGACTAATTTTGAGTTACACATGTCTTTTAATCACTGTTTTTGCTGAGTGAAACAAAATTACATGTGAGGCTTGTTTTTCAGACAATGGGTTTTTTCAGACAGACGGCACAGTGGCACAGCGGGTAGGGCTGCCACTTCACGGGCGTATTTCCCCATGTCTGTGTGGGCTTCCTCCAGGTGACACTGATCGGGACAAATGGCTGAAGAAAGGGAAGGAGGGAGTAAGAGTTTTTCAGATTGAAAATGATTTTCAGTGTGATCCTTATTGTAAAAGCAATTTAGTCTGAGGATGGACTTACTATATGATGAGCTATTGCTGAACTATTTACAAAATACTCACTCACTGCAGTGCAATATTATCATCAAACATATTGAAGAAAGTAAAACTTGTAGCAAATTATCTGTGTGCAAATACAGGAAGAAGCTAAACTAATCTATGTTTAAAAGTAATTTCATTTATTTGGACTTTTGATTACACATATTACGATTTTAGGTTGCTTTCGGGTATCTCAGGCTAACGTGCACAAAGGGAGCTTTGTGTTATCGTGAATCAGAGTTTGCTCAGTTTTATTTGGCATCAGAAATCAAGTGTTCGTGAGAAAAGGAACGCAGGTTGCTCCAAGTTCACACATGACCGTTCGCACAGAGCTTGCACAGCTTTGCATGCAGTATTTGAGCAGCTGCACAGACGGCCCTATTTGTGAGGGCAGCGGTGGTGATTTGTGTCTTCGGTCAGTGGAACCGGGCGCACAAGCGAATCATATGCAAGGGCCTGCTGGAGCAGAGTTCATCCTCTGACCTTCCTGTGGGCGGGTGATGAATTGAGACTCATGGCAGTGGGTAGCAGACAGAGTTCCCTCGGTCACTTTCAGCAACAAACGCTTTCTCGGCTGAGCTGCTCATTAAGAGAGGTGAGCGTTTTAGATCTTCGACCAAACCATCTGGGTGATCCTGATGTTCTAGAAGCAGTAAACAGATGAAGATACCAGCAGCTGCCAAATTTGTAATTCATAATCAAGTAGCAACATCAGCCCTCACAACCTCCTCTACTGTCAGTAGAAAATAGAAAGGAACATTATAGCATTATGAAATTCAGTGTCAGAGCGAAAGGAAATAATTTAAGAAATTAATTCCAGGCCTCGAAAGTCAAATATTTCTCCATCTTAAGCAAATAGCCAAAGGGAAACAAAAAGAAAAGGAGCGATGTCTGTCACATCCATGACCATGTATTAAGTGAGACTACGCTTGCTGGTGCACAGAAGAAGAGCATCAAGTCTTTTTCTCCAACCTATGATATATTTTGAGCTCTGCCTGTTTCTTGAGGGGCTTTGGAGGATATAAGCAGGTTGGGCACAGACACACACACACACACACACACACACACACACACACACACACACACACACACACAAACCAGTGAAAGGAAAAGAATGTGCATGGGCACAGGGTTCAGTGGAAGTTACTACACTGACTCGTCCAACTCCTGAGTAGTTACCTGTCCAGGCACCCATTTGCCATACTCTGCTACTCTGGTTAACGTACAACTAATTTTCCCTTGGAAATAATGACCTATTTCGGAGCAAATCTTTGCAGACAATTACAGACGCTAATACTCATCAGTCTAACGATGAGTCAACCAAGAAGAAGAGAGAGGGATGAGAACGTGATAGATAAACTTCTGGCGTGCGGGTGATTCTCTCACCACAGTCTGGCACGGAAAAGCACTGACAGTACATTATTTCAGACTCTAAGGGCTCTGGAGCTTATTTTTGAGCTTGCTGGGTTTTTGTGAAGCCGACTTGTGGTGCATGAGCTGCAAGCTGAAACTGAAAAAAGAAGTCTTTATAACTGAGCTCAGACTTTGGTTCTGGCCCAATGTGGAAAGCGGGCTGTTGAACTGCAGTGAGAGGAGTGGTTTTGGAGGAATGGCCCAGGCACAGCTGTGATCAAGCAGACTGAAAAGAGAAAAATGCTGTCTGAGCCCTTGGCATTAACCCCTCCTGATCAGAGGCAGTATGGTGTAGTGAGCAGTGGTAAACGGTTGAGTAGTGGTCAGCCCTGCACAGAGCTCAGAGGTAGCAAATGATTGTACAGTAGAGTGGTCAATGGCATGCAGTGGTTATTGCGTGGAAACGATTAGTGCGACGCAGTGGTTGGTGCTGGGCCGTGGTCGATGTGATGAAACTGAATGGCACAGCGATCAATTTTTGGGAAACGTGAGTGTGGGACGCTGGTCTCGAAAGCCCCCTACCAGAAGGATGAGTGTGTGAGAGCCCGGATTGAGGGCAGGGTCCGCATCCAGCGCCAGCCCCACATCTCCATCAACAGTGCCGGAACGTGCAGAGGCGTGTTCCAGCAAGCCAATTAATAAGAGCTCATTCCACTGCACCAGCTGGCAAGAAACACTCCACAGTGGATCGGCGCTCTGGGAAGAGATACACTCACATGGAATGAGACGGAACGGTTTGGATGAGAGGGTGGAATACGGCGCGAGCTGGGTAAATATGGCCCCCATTCCACTGCCCCCTTGGCGGAGAGGCACAGTGTATTCTCTCTTCTGTGAAAGTTCCCCTCACGGCAAGAATACTCTTTTAATCCTTCTCATTCTTTGGTGAGGTTTTCAGCAACAGACAGTCAGCGCCCCTTTTCCCATACAGACTGCGGATTGAGATTCCTTCGTCTCCTGTTCCCTCTACTATATATGAAAAGAACAGGTTTATAAACATTTTCACATTTCGGAAATATTCTGTAGATCTTTTCTACAGTCCCAAGACTGTTTTAATCTGCTTTCCATTTTTCTCAGATTTTTCCCAGACTTCCTCTCACGTTGTTTTCCTTTGGCCCTCGTAACGCCTTAAATAAGAAAAGAGTTGTGTGTGTCATTTGACGGTTTCAGGGGTTCAAGGCCATATTGCACAACTCTTACAGGAGATGTCTCATGTACAGTTCAACAATAATTCCGCTGATGGCACAGGCCACTGAGCATGCTCCAAAGATTTAAAAAAGTAATAACATGCGTTCATTTCACCTTGTTTTTATATCCTTCTGCAGTCCTCCAGAGGCAAGCAACAGTCTAAGAAAACACTGCTATTGTCAAATACACACATTCAGACAAGCGACAGACAGACTGGCTTGGGTCCAATCTGATTATTCACAGCCGTGTTTTTTGTCATTTACTGAAACAGGAGAAACGTTGAATTTACCTTCCCTTACAGAGATTTCATTCCAGACAGGTGTATTTACTGTTACATTAGGCTGAGGTTCAATGTTGCAATGTTATACCCGATCTTCTTTTGCTGTAGCCTGATCACTTGCGTAAATTATATCTTAACCACGATTAATTTTGTTCCTCAAGAGGGAATGACCGTTTTAAGAGGCTTGGTCTGTCACGCCTTTGTTTTGCGAATGTAGTTCCTTGAATTTAATCCTTCTGTTGCTCTAATTCAGCAGCAAAATCTAGTCAAAATGTACCAAAACATTTAAACCCTTGATTTTTCCATTTTAATGAATGACTTGAAGATACCACACGAGGCCCAATGAGACTGTTGCTGACGATGTAAAACCAAACTGTGCACTTTGCATTTTACTGACCCACACGTTCACAAAAATACTATAAGGGTGTAAAACAAAGGGCATAATTACGAAGAAAAGTTGGAGCGCTGCTATTATGGGCGATTCACATATCCGGACCATGCTGTGCAAAATCTGTGTTTTTTAAAATTAATTTGTTTCGGTGGAACCTTGACCATAGCTGCTCATTACAATTACAATAATGTAAAACAAACATGCTCTCTTTCTCTCTGTCTCTGGTTTTCTCGTTCTCATACACTCAATCTAACAATCTTCACTTAAATACACTCCTTTTCGGGCATTGTTACATTCCACATAGAAACATGGAGCAAAACTGATTCCCAGTCATTTTGAGACTGTGTGCAATAAAATATAGAATCATAAATTGGCTCCATAAATCTGTTTAAATGAAAAGACGTAGAATTTAAAAATGTACTTAATTATGGGCTTCAGAAGTGTGTCAGCTGTCCAACACCAGCAGTTAAAAGTATCCAAGTGAATGGAAAGAAAAAGTTTAATAAAAAAGATTACAATTATGTTTTATTAAAAAAAAAAAAAAAAAAAGAAAAAAAGAAAAAAACTCATTGGTCCACAGGTTCGTGGGTCATGGGAATGAAGTAGTAAGCCAACTAATAACCAAGGCAGTGAAATTGTCAACAATAATGCCTGTTACTCAGCACAATTCTATTTCCTCTGGAGAATTTCCGATGGACAGTTGCCAGTATCTTATCTTCTCAAAGTGCTTCACTAAGATGGAGACAGAAAAAGCAAAATGACAGAATTGTAAATATTTTAAAAGTTATGAGACTCCTGAGATTTGCCAAGTGTGTTCATTGTGTGACATACGCGTACGAAAGCAAATGAGAAGTGCAAAACCCATACTGGCAATCACATGGAACACGGAACCATGTCACTAATTTGACACTATCTTTGATATAGCTTTAATCTGAGTAAAGTTTTGACACCTTGGACAGAAAAAATAGAGTAAATTGCAAGAACATCTGCTGAAGGGTGTACACAACTGAAAGAACAACCGCAGCATGGGAGTAGTCTTTAAACACACACACCTCTCGCTTCTCTATATGTGAGACTACGGAGGATTTTTTTCTGTGTGTGCAAGTGCTTGCGAGCTGAATTCTTCTTTTCAGGTCGTCCAGATGTGAAATCCCCTCTATGTGTATCAGTTTCCTTCTGCTGGCTGCCGAGGTGATTGGGGAAATGATTTCCAGAGCTATGCACAGCGCTAAAGTTGTCAGAGGATGGAGTTACAGGGTTAAACTCAGTTAAACAAAATTTTCACAATTTGAAGACCGCCGCAAAAATAATAAACACATCTGTCTTATCTTTTCTTTCGCTTCGCCATCTCACTCCCTCTGTCTCTGTCACTCTTCCAGTCTGTTTTTATCTCCCTCTTTACTGCACTTTTCTCTGCCTGTGTCTAAAGTCTTCATTCTATGAGGTGAGGACAGCTACTTCCCATGACTGAATTTGTGAAGGATACGGTGTCTGTACTGTATGTGTAAATATGGAAACGATTCTTGACCTGACCGCGGCCAACTAAATGTTAAATAATGTCAAGGTTACATCTCAAACGCAATTTCAACACGGTGCGTTTGCCAGCGCGTCTGAAGGACACTACTCTTATCTGCTCCGGAGCCCACAGTCTCCAATGATTATAGGGTTTGGGTCTGTGTAAGCCTCCTGGACTCCAGTAGCAGAACGACATCTCCCCCACACCACCACCATTCCCACCAATCCAGACCACACGCTTGAGCCAGCAGAACGAGAGGAATCGCAAAGAGAGTTAAAGGCAGGAGCAGAAGCCCCAAAAACACAACATCTGCAAACAATTTATAACAGCACAGCTACACTGCATGTCATTGCGCCACACCATGGTAGAAAAATACTGCTGCTTGTAGGCCCACTATAATCAACACAGTCCATGGTCGGCAAGTGAGCCTGCAAATGAATAGCTAAAGGAACAATCTTCAGAGTAGTCGTCAGGTTCCTACTGCAAAGCTGTTCTGTTCCAAATCCGCCCTACTGTGCTGGTCTAAACAAACCACACGTTCCCTCAAAAAAGAGAAATGTCTCCCAAACGACGATGACCGCTCCTGGAGAAACATCTCTCAGTTATTTAAAGAAATGATCTGCCCCTAAGGATTATGACAGATCCTGGAGGAACATCCTCTAGACTTCTAAAGTGAGTGTGCCGATGTGTAAAGGTACAATTTCAAATTCCACCTAGTTAATCAAAAAGAATTCTGTTTTTTATTTGTGTAAAGGTATGCATTTTTCCCTCTAACTATTCCTTAATAGCGCCATTCAGCTGTCAATGGGAGAATTTCTTTTATTTTCAGCATAACTGCTTTTCTTTTTTCTTTACTGTCATGAAGTTTATAATCGACAGGATTTGACATCTGAGGGCGGTTTCAGGTCATATTTAATTCTGAATCAAACCAACAAAACTTCAGATGAACTATTTCCCCTCTTGTTTATGTTCTCGGTTGACCAAGTGAAGTAAAAAGAGCTCAGTGTTTTTCTAGAAGGTAAAGGGTTACAGGTTCCATGGAAGGTGGTACCGTCAGGTTAGTGAGCAAATCAAGTGCATAAATACCAGCTGTCAAAGAACAAAACAAACCATGAAACCCAGGAACCAACAGAAAAGTAGCCAGTAAAGGTGGATGCAGAAGAAGGAAAAACGATTGCACACTGCCCAAAACCAAAGACTTACTGAGCTCCTGAGAGGCGAACTGCTTAAAAGTGACTGAGTGCTAGTAAAATCAGAAGGGTCCATTGCCAGATACAGTGACTTGGCCATTTGACCACTGAACTTGTCACCATTGTACACTCCTGGCTGCTCACTTTTGTGCTCTCTATTCTGTCTGAGTCTTTGGAGCACCTTATGTGCTTTCTCCCCATCGCCTACATTTCAAATCTGGAGAGAATCCATGGAGTGCAGCCTAGATTCATTCCTGAATCCAAAACAAACAGAACAAAGCAGAGAAACTACAACAAAAGCTATTGGAAATTGTGAAAACTGTGTCAAGGGGCAGAGCAAGATGTATGCAGTGACAAGTATAGATTAAGGCTGATTAGAGCTGTGCTTTGGGGAATGTAGAACTTTCAGCAAAAAAATTTACTTTTACAAATTATTGCATGCATTTTTGTAAAGGCAGTAATCTCGCTTAAGTAAACTCCTACACAACAAAGCAATGTAATGTTCACTACAATGTATTCTAACACTTCAAATAACAGATTAAGCCTTAGGTTTACGTTTTGTAGAACAGCACATACAGTAGATCATATCGGCCAGTCAACATACAGTTGATTTCACCAGACAGCTGCAGGTTCCATCAGCTGCTGACACCAGTTCTTGGCATTTGGTACCTCTGCCGACCATCATCTCAATGCATACAGGCACTGAGATTCTATCAAACACTTGCACAGATCTTCAACCGTGGTTCACAGATCCAACGTAGCAATGAGGTGAGCGATATGATGCTGGGATTTTGCTCAACATAGCACTTCAAAGACCTCAACATCTGCTCTGGCATCCGAGAGACACACAGGTGTCCTTGAGAGGACGAAGAGGCATTTCCTCCAATTCTTCCGCTTTCAAGCATTACCTCATCCCTCTCCATAAAACAATAATGTAAAAATAACATCATAAAACCATATACCTTGAACCAAGTAGCAGAAAAACCTTGCCGTGATTACACATCATTATCCCTAACACACTTAGAAATATACTCTAAATAAGATTAAATAGTTTATATTTTCAGCTGCTGTGGTTCAGAAAATTGAGAGTAAACTGCTTACGTTTCCAGCAGTATTATTATGCAGAGTACTGGTATTTGGCGCTCTTGGCTCAAACTTGAGGTCAGCCTAATCTAAATACAAAGGTCAGAAATGCATAGAAATCCAGATCTTCAAGCAGTCTTCAAAGGCATTCAGGAATGCTGCCAGATTTGTCAGAATCTGCAAAGGAAAAGGTTTTTTTTTTTTACCTCTGAGTCCCTAAGATTCCACTCACAATTCATTTATCATGCACACTCAGAGAAATTGTTAAAAAAATGTAGTGGAACACCAGAAACAGGTGAAATACAAATTGATAATGAGTTTGCTGTATGTGTTTATGCAGGCTCCTATACACAGCTGCAGAATGAATAAGATAAAAAAAAAAAAAAAAAAAAAGTCTTCCTACCAGACTTGATGAAACTACAGCATTTGCCTAACACGTGTGGGCAAACGTGTAGGAATGCTATGGGCAAAAACTCAAAACTTTAAAATAATAAGCAATCAACATAATTTCATTAACTTTCATCACAGACATGTTAACTCCCTTATATTATTTATTTACATTTTTCATTTAGCAGATGCCGTTCTCCAAAGTGGCCTACAACTTACAGAATACAGAAGTGCATTACTCAACAGACAAAAGCTTTCCACAGAGATACATGATTCTTAAAGTTCAGTTTCCCTTATTGCTGGTGTATGTTACTGATACACAGTAGCTTCCTATAGAACTGAGAGTCAGATAAGCAGACAAATATGATCATGACAAGAAATTGTACATGTGTAGTTAAGTGATCAAGAGAAAAGTGAGTCCAAAAGATATTTTTCTCAAGGTTTTTAGATCCTTCTAGAATGATTTGAAGGATTCAGCTGTTCGGGGCAATTCCACTCTGTTGGAGCCAAATCTGAGAAGCTACCAACTTTCAGTTTCAGAACCTTTATTAAGTATTTCCTCGATCCAATTTACCCCAGGTTTATACAGATTAAAGCTATGCAACAAATCCTGGCGATCGACTCCGGGACTCTTAACAATGACTAACCTCACCCTCCTATCTGTTCCACGTTAATATTTTTGCCTGATTATTTAGTCACTGCCTGTAATTACAAAGGGAAGACCTCCAAGATGCAAGATTTTTCTAATTTTTGAAAAATGTGCTGTGTGACATTTCCTTATACAGTTACAGTGCCTGTTGCTGGATGACTGACACATTGATAGTTTTCTTAGTGAATGGGAAGGAATTCCAGGTGTTAAATTGTTTTCTTTCCATGTTCTTCTTTTATTTTCCTAACATCTTACTCTGCATGTGGGCCAGAAGCTTGTGCTTAAATCATTACTTACATTAAACTTTTTTATGAGATCCACAGCAGGTAATACCCAGTATTAACCACCCAATATGGAATCCATTAGGAAAGTATAAGGACTTTTAAAAAATTAAAGCTCAAAGGCCATGTCTAATTGCATCTCACCACAAATTCCATTCAAATCAACTGTTCTTGTTTCTTCTTACAGTTAGAAAACTATTTTCAGTTCTGATGGATATGCGTGACAGATGTTCACCAATTTTGCAGAGACAAACTTGTTTAAACCTCGACCTTGGATCAGGATGTTCCAGGGTTGTGATTAGACTTTGAGGTGTAGATGATGGATGCTAAATCCAAGGAGAGCAAGGAGGTCTTTCTTCTAACACTGTGCTCCTATCCTGGAGAGGTACAGACCAAGCCCATTAAATAGCCTTATTCCACGCAAGTGGTCAAAGGAACACAGCGGGGACTCATTATGGCTCTTTCATCTCAGGCTCTCCTGGCATGTTGATCAGTTTAATTGTGGAAGGACATGGTGAGCAGTGAGGGAGGTCTGGTGGGTCACTGTGGGAGTAATAGCAGGGAGACCTATGGTGCTCAGCTTAGTATGAGGGTTCTGTTAAGAATGAAAACAGTCTGAATCTCAAATAGCTCCTGAACCCGAATTTCAGTTACAGTGGCCTGAAACATAGCAGAAATTATGAAAAGTTCTGGAATGAAATTCCATTCAGTCACCTGTAACACAAGTATTTGGACTGTGGAAGGAAACCAGAACATGTATATGAAACCCATACAAAGAACATGCAAACTGCACCCAGACTGAATTAACATCAAACCCAAACCCAAATGCACAGCACCACCCACTGCATCACCACACTGCCCACTGAATCTAAATAATTTTGCACAAATTACATTTTCCCACAGTCTAATGAAAAAATACAGAGAGAATTGGTTGTGCAGGACAAGAAGCATTTAGAAGTCATGTGCTTTAACCAAGGATTTCTTTTTTCAAAATACTGGCAAAGGTTTTTTGTATAAATTGCAAGGCCACCCCTCCTTTTGCAGTATTGCATCATTTCATCTACATTATAATTTTATTCATACTCATGTAGAAATATCAATCACTTGCTGTAGACACTTCCATCCACAAATTGTATGCAGAACAGAAGTTAGAGCAGTGATTGAACACAGAGAGATGAAGCTTTGGCAGCTCAAACATGGGGAAGACCACTATGAATATTTTCAGACTATGCCTCTCTTTTGCTCTGCAAAGCATTCGATCTGTTTTTCAGCATTATCGAGGATGTTATTGAAGCATTGCCCCATGGCGCTACTGGAGACAGGCTCAGGAGTGAGGGTTTCAGGAAAATGCTCTTTATTGACTACATTTTTTTTTTTTTTCACGGATCAGAATGGATTACCTGCACACCAAAGGTGTCTGGTTCCACACACAATCCAACTCGACAGGTAAAAATTTCTCCATTGATCATTTCTGATGATTTAAATCTTTACTCAACAAATAAATAGATCCTAAAAGCTGTCATGCCACTAATAAAATCTAAAATAAATCAATAAAAATCAATAAGACCAACTAATAAAAAGACTGCATGACAGAACCTTTAAAACACTGAAAAACATACCCAAAGGCTAAAAACCATAAATAATTAAAAGGAACTTACCCGGTAACCTCACGCTTTATTGACAACATTTTTTTTTTAATTAATCATTTCCAATAATTAAAATCTTTATTCAATAAATAAATTAATCCTAAAAACTACCACGCCAATAATAAAATCTAAAGTAAAACAACAAAGATCAACTAATATAAAAACCACATGACACTTGACAAAGGCACCAAAAAGCAGTCCCTGAACATCAGCAAACCCCCTCAGGTCACTCTAAGCCACCATTCTCCACACAATGGTTAGGAGATCACCCCTTGAACCCCCCAAAATTCCCAACTAAGCATAAGCAACATAACAGCCAATCAGAAAGGAACACAGGATTATGTACAGGAACAGACACTAAAATAAGATAAGATAGAACTTTATTCATCCCGAAGGAAATTCTTGTGCCAGAGATTGCTCAAACAGATTAACCACAACAACTAATTAAAAAAAAAAAAGAAAAAAAAACTCCAACTATTTACATTAATCTACATTAGCCCCGGTCAGCGCCGTTACATTATTCTTTAAACTGCAGCAGAAATGCTGCCTGTTATGCCTGTTACCCCCCGCTAAAAGTAATATGAAGTGTAGTGTAAACGGTCTTTGTTACCTCAGTGACTAACCTGATGTTTTTTTAGCTGGGAGTTTCCTGCAATGTGGGGAGGCTGAGTATATGAATCTGTGGCCTTTGCATATTGTTAACTCACTCAGGGAAAGCATTTCTCCAAGTAGCTTCATATCAAGGTAAGATTAGCCCTGTGATTACTGTTAAGCAGTCCTGGTTGAAGCTCTACATTCTTATTTTTAAGGCCTTGATGAGGTTTGTAAATGTGACATGGTAGCTCGGAAAGAAACAGTCACCTTGCAAGTCTATGGTTTGTGGCTCAAATCTAGCGCTGCCTAAGCGGAAATTGCCTGTTCTCCTTGTGTTTGTGTGGGGTTCCTCTTCTTCTACTTACTTCTGGCAGACATGTTATTCATGTGAATTGATGCTTCTTAACTTTCCTTTCTGGGATGGTGAACTTACAAATTATTGCCCTTGTGTCCCATCCATTTTCTATTTTGCTTTTTGACCTGATTCCTGGGCCAAGGTACAGATCAACATGACCCTTCCTGGATGAGCAGTTATGGATGGAGTTTAACAGCCCCCCAATTTTCTATTTACAGAGTACAGTCTTCTGTCTATCATATGAGAGCATCTGATCTGATGTGTGTCTCTAGGAGAGGTTGGACTACTTAGACTCCTATGACAACTGTGGCCTGGGCCCCAATGACAGACTGCTGCAGGCCTGCTGTGGTGACGACAGTTACCAGGCACTAATGATAAACAGCTGCCGTTGGGTTCTGACAGAGACTGTAACCCACATATCCTGCCAAAGGTGAAGGGAAAAAGCCAAAATGTTTTGCTCTGGATGAACTGATGAGCCTATGAAACACTGCCAGCCCTGCATTGTGTAGCAATATCAGAATCTCAGCAGCATGACAACAGTTAACACCTTGGCATCTGGGTAACCATTGACACCTTTGCCAAGCAATGAGACTCTTTTTTCAAGGGGGGCACAGCTGTACGGCGGGTTTAGCCGGGTCCCACTCTATGGTGGGTCTGGGGTTTGAGTCCTGCTTGGTGCCTTGCGATGGACTGACGTTCCGTCTTGGGTGTGTCCCCTCCCCCTCCAGCCTTGCGCCCTTTGTTGCTGGGTTAGGCTCCGGTTTGCTGCGACTGTGCTTGGGACAAGTAGTTACAGACCGTGTGTGTGTGTGTGTGTGTGTGTGTGTGTGTGTGTGTGTATTTTTTTCAAGCTGGAGATCACAGAGAACCCACCTATTATTTCCTGCATACTGCATTAATGTTAGGATATCCATGAAGAGGGTTCCTAGAGGCATTTTTTTCTGCACACTTTTAGAAGGCCTAAGATTGTACAGACTGCAAAGCATTTACCAAATCCATCTTGAGACCTAGAAAGTAAAAAAGAGGATGAGTAGGGAAATTGCTTAGTGTTGCAAACATACACAAACTACATACCAATAGAAATACATGTGATTAATTTAAGTCTCACACTGCATTGGATGTGGTAAATACAGGAGCCAGATAAAGCAGGGTGATGATATGACTTTTAATGACTGAGGATGCGTTATCTTGAACTCTGTTAGAAAAGTTTTTCTACAGCTATGAAGGAGTTTAGTTTTTTGTTTCAGGGTAGATGGAGGTATCCGATTCGAATGAAAATTGCCTTACACTCTTGAGTGACTGCAGAGGAAACATTTTCTTTAATTGTCATGAGTATAAAAAATGTCTGGAGACTTCCTTAAAATGCTATAAACTTGAGTATGAATTATTCTCAGACTAAGCCAAATAAACCAAGCCATTCTGTGTGACACCTTACAAAATCTAGGTACGGTGGCATAGGCATCACTCTTCAAAAAAGTCCCAGATGCTTCAGCAGGCGTGCTGGAGGACAAGTAGGCGCAATGTATCTGTCAGGTCCAGTTGCTGTTTTGGAGCACCGATGTAGCAACAGCTCTTCACAGGGAGTGAAAATGCCATCAGCAGAGCCATGCGCCCACGATCCGGTTTCTCTCTGGAAATTGTTGAACACTCCTGGCACAGCCGCAATAGACTGGAAAGCGCTTACCCTACATTGCCATCAACTGCCATCGTGGGCGTGGGCCGGAAAGTCCTTCTCCACCCTTTATCCAGAACGAAAATTCCAGGAGGATCCTGGAGAGACAGGAAAGATGTACCTGTAACCATGTGGGTGTTCTCCATGGACCACCCAAACATGACAATCTGTCCTGAAAGGAATGGTTTTAGAAACCTGGCTCTACAGAGAGACGTTTTAGGATGATGGCTATTGCTGGGATAAATGAGCCATGTTTCCTAGAGTCATGTGTATTTTAGGGACAAGCACTTGCTTTAGAATGCATTACTTTGAAATACAGTGCGAAATGTGTTTAGCACAAATCTCTCTACTGTTACAAAGAAATAGCACTCCAGTTTTTGTTAGCACATACTCCTTGAGTTGAATGATATTTTACTTTTTGAATAATTTGAATAAGCTCTTGAAGGATCATGTGTACTGTTTTCATTTAGAAAAGCAAAGGTGGGCCAGGTCCTCATTACAGCATTTACTGCACACGTTACAATGTGGTGTAACCTGACCTCAATGACAGCATCAGACTCTCTTAACCAGGTGACCTGACGAGGGTTAATCACACCCATGCCTACATCCAGGTGGCAAAATCTTGAATCCACACTTCACCTTTGTGATGCATAGCCATCTAGAAACCCTCTTCACGGCCTCTATAACAGGCAGTCAAATGGCCTTGGACAGTAACTACACAGCAATTTCTGTAAAGCCTCTATAGCCTATTATACTGGGCATGAGTTGAGCAGTCCAGCCTTTAGAACAGCACTGCTCCACTGGTTCCTCACACTTTGCCATCTTTCTCTCGTAAGCCACTTCCATATGTTCTTCCCAAGGGAATGCAGACTCCAGCAAGACAAAGTGTCTAGAATTTTCAGACAGCAGGACATTATCTAGCCTTTTAAAGGTCTCAGTGAAAAAAAAAATGAAGTCATATCACTCACCGAAAAACAAAAAAAAATCTATGCAGCTATATTGCCCCTAGAAATAGTCTATAGAATATCTGTCCACAGTAAACAAGAAGAAATCAAGGGTCACCTTGACCATGTGTAGACTCAGTGAACACAGGATAGCCCATAACACACCTTGGACTGAAACTGACTAGCCTCTCAAATGAGAGACTGAAGGAGCAGTAGAGACAAAGCTGAACTTTGTCTCTGAAAGTGGAAAATATGATAAAATTGGCATTGCAATCTATCCCAAAAAATAAAAAAATCCATCAATCAGAGCTCAGCAATCTTTCTATTGAAGCGAGTATCCTTTTAGAAGACAATGCATATTGCACACAAGCTGCAAAACATATTCCTGTCAGCTGCAGGCACAGGGTCAGAGAGTGACAAAAGCATTTAATAACCATCAACATATGTGTTACTTTGGCTCCTGTTATGTTTATGTTACCATACCATCCTCTGTTTTATTTCTTTTCAGTTCAGTGTTCTGTATTGTTCACTATGCATGTTCTGGCAATGCAAGGGAACTTTGTCAGGCCAGTAACAGCACACTTGTGTGATGAACACTGGTTCATATGGTGGAAAGAAACAAACTAACTGTACTTAAGAATCACACATATACAGCTATGTCTCTTTCTTTTAATGTAATGCACACATAATATTTTCCATAAGATTTAAGTCGCTTTTGAGAAAAGCCTCTACTAAATGAATAAATGTAAATGTAAATGTAAATAAAGCAACGTGAACTGAACTTAACTGAAAAATCAGTCAGTTGAATCCATTAAATAAATTGGGAAAGAAAAGTAAAAACAAAGTGAGGCAGGAGGAATAAAAAGAATTTAATCTATTTTCTTACACACCCTCCCCTTCCAATTCAAACATCCATATCATCACCTTTCATGAAACAGCCTAAATTTTTGTAGATATGTATCGTTCATTTACAGTCAGTATTAAAGCATGCTGCAAAAGTGTCCCATACACTATGAAGATAATAAGTCATAGCTGATAGAATGGTGGTATCACCATTACAGATATACGATTAAAGAAAGAGGATTGCAAATATCATTCTTTCTCTCCTCACAATATTCCTACACACAAGATGCCCCCAGATTCTTCACACACATTTATCTTCCCCCCAACTCCCTCTTATATTTACAGATCATCTTTGTCATACAAGCCTGCCATAAATAATCTACTCAGTTTGAGTCCCGACCAGACATGAGGAATTTCTGACACACATATATGTCACGCCATTCTGTTTGCAGTCTTTGGTCAGTTTACAGCCCTCGACTAGGGGAGTCTGACCCCTGCCCTGTTAAGTTTAACGTCTTATGAGCACAAATTTTGAAATCAGAGAATAAAGTACTGATTTTTATAGAGCAGAAAATGTCAAAAGACAACAATATGTTTACAATTCTGCCTTTTCAGTAGATTAAAGTTGTTGAAATCACGGCAAAGCAGGTGTTTATAAAGGACAAGGAAGACTCAAAGCAAAACCACTGCCTTTTGCTGGGACCATATTTATGCCTGTTCCTCTCTCCCAACAGTGAACACAAAAGATGACCTAAACTTTTGAAAGAAATCCTTAAATGCTGGGATTAATTATGCTGGCTTCACTTTATCAAATGATACTCTTGTCCAAATAATAATAAATATTACAACACATCGAATGTGTGCTGACTTAATAAAGATTTTGGGTTCTAAGTTATTATCCAGCACTCTATTTTTAATTCAGTAACACATACTATATAAACTACAGCGATTACATCTTACACTGTGTCTTGCTGCCCTGTGTGATGCTGAATGACAAGCTGTACATTAAGAAGTGTGAGGTTATTGAGCCAAGATGAAGCAAGAAAAGTATGAGAAGGACAAAGAATTGCAGCTAAGGCATTAAAAAGTTAAGATGCTCCACGTGTCAGAAATAGCCCAACCAGTCCACAAAACTGGTATGTACGATAGAATAGCATGTTCCATTACTGGAGTCTGCAGCAAAAGTATTTAGGTGGCACTGCAGACATGTGGAAAACCATTTTGTGGTCAAAGGGACTAAATGGGACTTTTTGGTTTAGCAGGTTTATGTCTTGAGCAAACCAATCACAGTGTGTCCACTCTTAGTCCCAGGCAACCCTACCCCTACTGTCATGTACAGCGGTGGCAGCTTCATTTTGTCAGTCTGCTTTTCATCAACAAGAATTGGGAAGTTTGTCAGTGCTGTGGGGGAAATGGATGAAGTAAAAAATGGCATCATCTCTATGTACACTCGGATGGAACCAATAGAAAACTGTGGATTTGATAGCTGCCATGGGGTTTCCACCAAATCTTGGTAGAAGCAAAGCAGTGAACACGCAGTTACAACAATTTTTACTGCATCTTTTTACCATCTTCTTTGCATTTTAAAAGTCTTCAGTTGAATTTTGCAGGTTTTCAATCTAGTTTGTACTTAAAATATTTGTATTTGCTGTTTCCTCTGTAAAGAAATAGCGCAAAGTGAAAGGTGGTCATGGTAAAACACTGTATGTGCTGTGTTCTGTGTGGGACTGATAGGCACAAAGTATAAAAGTCTGAAAAGCCCTTGGGTCAAACTGCACGGGCCTTTTACTGGATGTGCTATAGCTAGAAGACAGACTGCATGATTTCAAGATACAGTCAGAAGGTTTTTAGTGAAAACGAAACCATTTTTGTGGTCCAATTTGCAGATGCAACACCACAGCAAAAGACTGGATTACAGTTTGTGGAAGAGATTTTGTCGTTCAAACGGATCTTGTCAAAAGATTTCTTTCAAACAAGTTTGTTGCTATTTAGAAAAAAATCCCAAAATTCTATTTTGTTTGATATTTTGTTTGCTTGTTTTCTTGTTTGTGGTTCTTTTTTATACAGTGTGTAAGCTATCATTTTCGGATGTGCTCTGTTCGGAATGCATCTCACAGTCCCGTTTTAAGGAATACGCAACCCTGGTAGAAGCTTCAGACGGGCAGAAGCTTGAGCCAAACTTAAATTATAACCCTCCTCAGAATGAGCACACTGTCAGTGGAGCCCAGGGGTTAGATGAGGTTCTTTGACTCCATCCACCCGCTTTACTAAATATGTCGAGTCTCAAACTAATACTTAATTGAAATGACTTTTTCTATAAATATAAAAAAGCATAAAATATGTATTTTCAGATGCTCAGATAGCCAGTGACTCTGTAATTATACTGTAAATACCTATTAAAAAACCCCCTTTCCTTGGCAAAATGCTAATAACGTTCTATGGCAAATTGTTGTAAAGGCAACATGCTTTACCTTCAGCCACAGTCCAGTTTTGCTTAATAGTCATGATTGTAATGCAGCAAAATTGCACAATATCTTGCAATACCTACAACACGACATTCAGGAGAACTCTGATAGTTTACAGAAATGGATGCCTCCCTTTTAGTTTCTATAACAAGGGGAAGTCAGGAGCATGCAGGTGATCTGGAAGTGAAACGTGTCAATGGTTTTACGGTGCATAATGCTTCCAGAAACCCCCATCTCTGTATTTTAATTAAGCTGTAAAAAAATGTAACACTGATTCCCTTTCCATCACCACTTCTTCTTGTCAGGATCATGGTGGTCTCGAGCTTAACCCAGAAAGACTAAGCACAAAGCTAGGAGGGGTACACCCTACATGGGATGCCAGTCCATCAGAGAAAATTATAAGATGATTTAATAAAATCTGTCACTCTGACTTCTGTTCTTTGTAGAGAAAGATGCAGAGGCAATGGGAAGAGATGTGAATTTATGAGGCCTGCACTGCATTAATAAACCTCCGCAGTTAGCAGCTGACTTGTATACAGAGTTTTCCCTTGAGAGGAATATAAACTTCTCATATGCGAAGCATAAGAAACCACGGTTGCTACAATTCTCGTCTGTTTACAAATAGTATCTAAGGGTCTTCTGGGGAAAAACAATAACAAGCATAAAAGACACTTGAATCTGGCATTCAGGGGTCGTGAGAGTGGTTTCACACACACACACATACACACACTCATGCAGCATGGAATGTGACACAGCTCTCTTTCTGTCATTTCGTTTGTTTGCAAGGCGACCGCCGCTGTTGAGCAGTGGCAGTATTTGCAGGAGGACTTCCACGTGCTTCTAACCACATCTGAAGGCATTTATTTTCGATGCCCACGAGTTCGTCGTCCACGACGGCTCGCGCCAGCACGGCTCAGCATATAATTTACAGAGCTGGCAGGCGCCTACGGACGCCCTGGTGTATGAAACAATATACATATATTTTTGGCCCATCAAACAAAAGGAATGGAATGGAGCACTGAAGAGTTCGCTTATCATTAAGACATAAAAAATAGGATTGTGTCCCCTAAAGAGCACAATACATGTCCACAGGGTGAAAAAGAATGCGACGGCTACCACAGGAAAGCCTGCACATAGCTGGCGTGACAGAGCTAACATAGCATTGCTAATGCAACATTTCTAATGTGACTGGAAGAGCACCATAGTTTTAGCTTCTGCAAATGTGGCTCTCTGTGATCATTCAAACTCATTCTACATTTCCACTCCAGTGACAGAATCAAACTTTTATGACCACCTTTCTTTGGTGGAACTGGGAGTTCTCTAAAGAATAAGGATGATAGCTATTGGGATCTAGGATGTTCTTCTCGATGTAGGGACTTCTCTACTGTTCTGTCTCCCACCATGCTGTTCGAGGACCTCCAGTCAAGGTGCCTTCTCAGACTTGTTCCTGGTATTTGGCCAACTGCAATCCAGGGCCACTCAGGGCTGAAAGTAAAGTCGAAAGCTTTGAATGTTCCTAGAAAGCTCAGACCCTGGACCTCTAATTTTTATGCATAACTGAACTGTGGTTCTGGGTGACCTCAGTGTTTCCAGGTTTTAGGAATATCATGCATCCTATTGCTTTCACCTCAGAATAGCAGATATGTCAGCTCCCATATAAACTACCAAAAATGTATTGCAAAATTAAACACAGCATCTTAAATATTCAAAACAGACACGCACTAACTCTTGACTGTAACAAAGTGGTCTGGTTAAAAAAAAAAAAAACATTAAACTGATTACCCTCGTATGTGATTTTGTACATTTTATTGATTCTTATTTGGCCAAAAAAGAGCCTGGCTAAGTTTACCATACTAACAGCTGTTGGAGAGAGTGACTCATAGCCCCTCATACGTGCACGTGCATACACACACACACACACACACACACACAGAACCTCACAAGCATCAAACTCCGTAGCACTTGGAGGCACCAATGTTTCCCATGACGAGTCCTGTGTGTTCAATTAATTCCTTGTTGTCTGGCAGACAAACCAGTCCTTTGCCTTATCGACTGACGCATCTGTAACTGCAGTCAAAGAAAACATCATGAGCTTGCAAGGCCTGTACACTGCACCCATGGAACGAAAGAGGGAAAAGCCTTCAGAAGAAGATGTCTCCAGCCACTCACATACTGCTACAGACAGAAATGATCAGCCAGTTTATGCCTCAGCTCTTTGGAGGCTTGGTTGTCAGAGCATAGCTCTGAGGTCTTCTGCTGTACAGCCAGCAGACCATAGTGGGCTTCTGCAGAGGATAGTCTGAGATCAGTCTGTAGACACCTCTATACTACAGGGATGAATCCCTGGAAATAAAAAAGATGACCGGTCACATTTATATATTTGTCTGTAGTACCTGTTAAATTTGCATAATGTTTTGTGGAATATTCTGTCCGTATAGATAATCTGTGATCTCAGTAACTTCAAATGAATGAGAGAAAGAATATGAAGATATCAGACCAATAATCTTGGTCCATGAACCAATGATCTAGGGCCAGGTTTATCTTCAGAGATTTTCAAATAGTTTATGTAAAGTAGAGGTCACTGAAAAGTTGGACTAAAGGCAAATGAAGCATGAAATGTGATTATGCTTGAATATATTCTGCGTTTTAACAATTTTTGTGTGAACTTATGAGAACACCTGCTTGCTAACATCATAAAGATCAAAGTCTACTCTTCTTTTTACTGTGAATTAACTTCAAAGATGAATTACCACAGTATTAATACTGATGGGAAAGCTGAGTTTCCTGTTCATTTATTTATTTGTTGATTCTTTCTGCAAAATGTTCTGCAAAAGGTTATTTGTCATCTGGCGTCTGATTGAGAAACAATCTTTGGGCTTTAGGAAAAATCCAAGTTGTAATGTAACATTTAATGAACGAGGAATGCAGATGCTGAAAGGCTGCATGTCAGGTCAGTCAAGTTTTGCTGTGAATTTTATTCACACAAGCTGAATAAGGCCTTTGTGCAGACCAATGGGAATATGGCCAGCAAAAATCTTCTTTATTTCATCACGGGAAGTTGGAGTTATTGTCTTTTGCAAGCACAGCATACAAAAAATACATTAATCATAAAAATGTTAAGGGTAAGTTCAGTAAAGACAAACACAACAGGTTTACTCCTCTACAAAATTGACTATGCTCCTGAAATATACAGTTTTTTGGTGAAAGAAAAGTCAAGTATCTGAGCCATTTCAGTATCCCATTAATTATGGAAGACATAATGTAAAGTTAGACTTAGGAATTACTGGCTTTGCCTACACTTGGAAGGAAAGTATACAACATCAGCAATGTGTTTGATGTACCACGACAGCACCCTAGGCCAGCTCTCACCCTAGGCCAACATTTCATAAAACTTGTGTTTTACGTTTAAAAATGAATCATTTCATGACGAGAGCTATAACCAGCCTTGGAAAATGATATTTCACTTTTAACAAGTCATCTGATTTCCATACTGAGTTTGCAAAAATCCTGGAAGTTAAATGACAACAAGCAAAAATATCTTGCACAACCATACATTAGGTGCATTACTGGAGGTATAATTCCTAATCTGGGAGATTTCTTTAAAGATGTTGTTTTTTTCCTGCTTGTAGGTTTTGTAGGTGTTCAAGACACCCCACTTTAGACTCAGTGGCAGTGATCCTTACCATTAAGCAAGCATCAAAGTTCTCTGCAGCTCCCTTACATTGTAGATTAAATCTGTAAATCTCATTTTTAATTTTTTTTTATTAAATATTCTACTTTAGATAAATGTAGAATAATTAAGCAAAAATCATTTAAAGTGCCAAAAGAACACAATTCTATGTTTTCTTCATTGCGTCAAGGTAGGCCAGTTAAATTTCAGGTGCGGTAAGCAAATTAACCAGTGAGATCGAGTAACTGATCACCTACCATCTCCTTTTCCTAAGTTATAAAACTCTCCCAGGTGTTCTTAAAAAGGACTAATTCCATTAAAATGGACAAATGCCTTATAAAGCTTTTTTTTTTTCTCAAAAGGGATTGCTCAGATACTTTTTAGCACACACTTTAATCAAGTAAATACTAACAATATCGAAGCATGTGCCATTTTGTGGAACATAAGCCCTGAAGAAAAAAGCAAAGCAATATTTTTGTAAATATGCCAGCATTTAATACATCAGAAATGAGCACGAAAAAAAGACAATCTTCAGACATTCTCTGTAACCTAACTAGCAGGTCATCAGGAAGTGGAGTCAAACCAGGCGGAGGACCAAATTTCAGAAAAAATATTAATCAATACAGCCATTTGGCATGGGACAGAAAAATGTCATGAAGAAATGGAAAAACTAAAACATGTGTCACATGACTTAGTCCACAGGGCCACCGCACACAAAGAAAATACTGGGAAGGAGACCAAACCTCCCCACAATAAATATTTCCCAAATGATAAATATTTACATGCCACCAGTTCAGAGAGCACAGCCCCATTAATCCAAGGTAAATAATGTCAAATGAACGATTCCTTTTCTTTAAAATGACTTCTCATCACTTTCTTGAGTGATAACCCCTCTTAACCCAAACACTAACTAACCATAGCTAAGTGTGCCAGCCCAAACCAATCAATATTGTCCCAAGTTTAAAAGAACTGAAAATCGGTATTATTGCAAAATCTCTAAAAAAAAGCATCGAGTAGCATATGGGGCAGCATGTAACAGCAATCACTGGTTAGAGGTATGGCCTTGCCTGTCTTTCCTTGTCTGAAGGTCCCTGATTCAAATCCCACTCCCACTGTAGTACCCTGGATCAGGGTACTTACCTGTATCGGTCCAGTAAAAATACCCTCATTATTACAAAGTGTTTCACAAGGCTGCTATTTCGGCCAAGACAAATAAACGGTGCTTTCCATGAAAGTATGCCTGTCCTCTAAATAGCATTTGTTAAAGGCTGGCTTTTTACTGAGGAGGGAAAATTTTCTCCTACTCAGGCATATTGTTATTCCACACCCTGAAGCCTACAGTGGAGTCCAGCTGCAGCATGAATAAAATTAGGAAGCACAAGACGACGAATAAAGTGGGTTTCTAAAGTTACCTACGCAGCTTCCATACCACTGCATGTAATTTTCTAAATTGTTTTTGAATGATTAAAATTTGGCTCCATGAACAAAGGAGTAAGAAGATGAAATAAAATGTCAGCTTGATGGAAAAACAAAATGCTGGGCATGAATTACAAGGCAACATCTGCTAGAAACTCGTGTTGGTTTCATGCCTGAGGACGCCAACACTTCCCATTTCTCGGAAGTATAACTGGACTTGACCATCCCTTGGCAAAAGGAAGCCTATCTGTATTCAACGTTTATCGAGTCACCGGTAAAACTGCTCCACTGTACTCTTACCAGCCCAAGTAGGGCATCACCTTTATTCATTCTATTTCACTTCCTATTACCGTAATCAGGAGTTTCCCCCGTGTTACACTGTCAGCAACGATCCACGTCCCTGGGGTGTGGTGTTGAGAAACTGTGCAGCTCCACTTCTTCCCACAACTTTATGTGATGGTTTACTGCAGTGCCACCGCAGCTCTCCCACAAGCCGCATGGCGCCCCCTTCCCCCCCCGTCTCCCACACTCCAAACTGAATACAGTCCTGTCTGAAGCATCCGCACTTAACCGCTTATTTGGTGAAATAAATCTTGGGCCCTTCTTCAATGGGGCTCCCCCAGCGCAAACGGGCCGGTGTTGGTGTAACTTGTACAGGCGGTTCATTAACGATCGGCAGGGGCCCGGGGACAGAGGAGGCCTGTGAAGCCGGATCTCCTCCTCTTCCTCCTCCGCTTCTCCTCTTCTCGCCACCACAGTGGTCTCTTTCTCCGTTCGGCGGCAGCGCTCTATCTTCCGGATGCTCGGAAAACACACCAATCATATCCTGTCCGCTGCAGCTACCAGCCGTGGGGATGCTGGGGCTTCTGAGAGAGAGATGAATGGAGGTAACCTACCGTGGTGCACCTTCATCAAAGCACCTGGCCGTGCAACCCCACCACCCTCTGCGGTCTCTCGCAGGGCACTGCTACGCCCTTTACCTGCATCCACAGAGGCTGCAATGTGTCCCGTTTGCTGCTCTGAGCTACTCACTTGTAGCATATCTGGTATAATGACATGTTTATTTTTTAAAGAAACCTTTTACACAAATTCCCTTCTGCACCTAGGGTAAAAAGCCATATTGTTCAGATTGTGAAACACTGGGAAAGACTGCTAGACACTTGAGAATAAGGTCAGCGGTTCAGCGTATTGTGCGATTTAAACCACACGATGCTTAAACGAAGCTCACAACGACGGGGCGCTGGAATGAGCAATGAAATTCCTCTGCTTTCCAACTTAGTGCCCTTGTCATTGAGGGAAAGCTCTGATCAGGTGTTGCCTTCAGAAAGACTTAAGCTTGCCTCTCAGCAAAGCGAATTATTTTTTGATTCGGCACAAACTCTGCAGCACCGGTGCTCCACAACTGCAATGCTGTTTCAGTTAATTCCTCCTATTAAAATCCCAGCCTTTTCACAGACAAAATAAAACATTTATTTGAGCTTGTTATTCCAGACAGGCAGGAGTCAAAATTTCATCACAGGATCTATGAAGACGACAAACTTGACTAAAGCTAAAGAGTTTACTCTGCTTCTGCTCATGCTTGCAGAGGAAAGTAGCTCCCAAATATTACAGCTCCAAACGACCCTCCCCCCCCATACACCAGACACACCAAGGTAAGGCTACAAGGGAAACACAATTATATCATCTTATTCAAATAAACACCAGTTTTCTTGAAGAATTACCATTCTCCAAATGTCTAATTTATACAGAGTATCTATGTGCTGTTACTTTTTATTTGTAGTAGGAAATTTTTATTTCTAGTAGCAGATAACCACCCAGTAAATGGGAGGTGCAAAAATTGTTTGGCTAAACAAATAATACCTGAACCATATGGACATGTGTATATCGGATTGCGTAGGAGCAAATGTCGGAGCAATGTTTACGCAAAAGTATGTTTCATTTCATGTTACACACCTGGGCACGGGCATGTCTCCATGGCTTTGCATGACGTGAAAAATGTATTTCAGGTCCGTACTGTCTTGCCCACTGGGTTTCAATCTGCCTGAGTTTTCCAGAGTGAGAAAGTAAAACAAGCATTAAGGACATGGATATGCAATACACAGGCAATATTTGTTTTCATTGTACTGGCAACTGCTTTCCGTGACCCTGTGATTACCAGGCATCTAAATGATCAGCCTCATTTGTATGAAGAAAAACTCAAAAAATTTGCCTTGCCTTATATGTCAAGACCCAGCGCTACCAAGAGGGATTTTCTGAAGGAGCTTTGGAATGAAAAAATCCAAGTAGGATTCTGACACCGTACGAGTTCCTCATAAAGCAGTCCAGCTACCTGTACATTCATGTCGGCAGTCATGTTTAGTCTTTTTTAAGGTGAGCATAGAAACTTAATGACTACTTCTCTCCTTCTACAATGATATGACTCTTTGTGTTATGCCAGGCATCGTCTGGGACTTAATAACAGTACATTCCTCTGATTTGTCTCACCTCATAGAAGTCTGGTCCCAGGATCAGGTGGAGATTAATCACAGATCTCAATTGCTCACAACCACATTAGGTGGAGGATCTTCACGGCAGTAACCCTAGTGTTGCCAGTGTTGTCCATAAACATCAACTCAAAGACACAAACAGATACACCTACACACACACACACACACACACACACACTGTCACTGTAACTCTGCAAGGCAATATTGCTTGTTCTAAAGAGCAGGTTGGCTACAACTGGAATCTGCCATTTTCATGGCCTGTAATTATGGAGAATTCCTTCAACGGTTAGAGTGCATTTAGGGGATTAGAGTGCGGAAGGAGCTCTCCATCCTTGCGGGCATACGGACCCAAAAAGCACCTGTGAGCAACCCAGCCAGACCTCAGTAATGAACTCGCAGGAAAGAGCCCTGGCTCTCATTTACCACTGCTCCATGAAAGCATGTAAATTTCACAAACTTGGTGCTTGCTGTATGGTCACTCACTCACTCACTCACTCACTCACTCACTCACTCACTATTTATTTCCACTTGTCCTTATGCAAGGTGATAGAGCCTATCCTAGAAGCTTAGGGTGCTAGACTAGGCAGTGTACACCCTAGACTAGATGTCACTCCATCGCACGTAGCTGCACACAGTCACACATTGCCGACAATTTAGAGTCACCAATCCACCCGAAACACATCTTTGAGTTTTCAGATACTTTGGAAACTGAAACCCCCAGAGGGAGCCCACGTAAACTTGGTTGGAACATAAAACACCACATCATGTGAACGGGGACCAAACCTACAACTGATGGCACGCTGCACCACTACCGAGCCACCTGGTTGGGGATTTTTCTCAGATAACCTGCTGGAAATTATGAAGCACTGAAACACTGAATGTTTCATGCAGTCTGCTATATGAAGTGAGGTGCAGATTTTCTTCCAGACCACATTTTGTTTATGCTATGGCTGTTACAGAAACTTAGGTTTACATAGACAATGGTGCGATTGTGTTGAGGGTTTCAGAAACAATAGCCTTTGATGCACATGGGCTTGGAGCAAACGTGTGAAGGCAGCGTCTCTTGTAGAGTCAGTCCACCTCTGAGGATGAGGAAACTCTATTTTAACACCAACCATTTCTTCAATTGTCCATTCCAGCCAGTTATTACTAACCTATACTATAACAGTGGCACAGCGGGACACACGAGTGTCTCATGGCTTCTGGGTTATGTTCCTGAATGTGGCTTTGAATCCGGCTCAGTCTGTGTGGAGTTTGTATGATCTCCCCACATTTTCCTTAGAGCGCTCAGGTTTCCTCACACAGTCTCAGAACATGTGTTTCAGGTGAACTGGTGAGGTTAAATTGCCCATAGTGTGTTTATGTGTGTGAGAATGTGCTAAATTATTCTCTTGTGTGAATAGATAGATAATTGTAAGTAAGTTAGTGAAGTGTATCCAGCATTGTAAGACACCTTAGAAAAAAGCATTTGTTAAATACAAATTAATAATAAAAAACGCCATCATACTGAAGAGCTTCCATATCTTGTTCTGTGCGCTAAATGAATGTGTAAATATTCTGCAATTTCAGGCATAATCTTACTTGTCTGTTGCCACCACATAATGTATTGGTATCACTTTCTGACTTTTAACCTGTTTGCACTTTCTGCACTAGAAATTGATATAAGATGCATGTTTCAATTGGGGGTGCGGTGGCGCAGTGGGTTGAACCACAGTCCTGCTTTCCGGTGGGTCTGGGGTTCGAGTCCCCCTTGGGGTGCCTTGCGATGGGTGTGTCCCCTCCCCCTCCGGCCTTACACCCTGTGTTGCCGGGTAGGCTCCGGTTCCCTGTGACCCCGTATGGGACAAGTGGTTCAGAAAATGTGTGTGTGCATGTTTCATAGACACCATAATGAACAGCTCCTGTCAGTTCACCAGACAAACACTGGCCCTCAAAACACAAGCCCTTCAATGTTCTCCATGGTGACCTCCACTGCCGCACTCTGACCCAGTGGAGCTCCGCCCACAATGGGGTCTTTTTTACAAACCAAGGACCCGATTACTCCATGTATGCAGGTGGAAGTTTCACCACGCAGAAATATGAAAAATAAATATTGTTAGCGTAAAGAAGGCCTTAAATACCATGCGCCTTTGTCCTGCTACTTTATTGGACACCTTGAAAAGTAAAAAACTGGGCGTGGGAAAACAGAGTTCCTCTCTTACACAGTTTCCACCACATAAAGACGCCTGTTGGTTGAAAAGTATCCCATAGCATTAAACAAGCAACACAAATGGCAGCGACCCATGTGTTTGGATAATCAAAATGAAAAAGTCCCTGTCTCACAGAGAGCAGTTTGGCCAGAAAACACATGGAAACCACATACAGTATGTATGGCAATGAGACACAAACAAAGAGCTCTGTGTTTCTGGAAGAACTCACAAGGAAATATTCTGAGTTAATTTTTGATGATTTGATTGCATCAAAAAGTATGTGTGTTGACTGTTACCAAGAAGAAAGGTTATGCATCGGACTGCTCCAGTGTTACCCGGTTCATTATGATAAGGTCATACGTGATGACCAAAGTGAATATCTCTGAAGACATTTTTGCAAGGCGAAGACCTTGTTTACCACAAATTTGACCTCTTGATTGACATTTTCCCATTAACAATAACTTGGTAGTGTTTCTTATGCAGAAATATGAACACATGTAAACATAATTTATCAAGCTAAGCACTTCCTGAGAATGACTCATTTCTCAGATATCCGTGAGAATTAATGTATTAGCTCCTGGGATCCTATGGAAAGTGCTAAAATCCTGTAGACCATATTTAACTCTGCTAATATAATAAATAATAATATAATTACAAACTACTGTTAACATACTATAACTACACACACACACACACACACACACACACACACACACACACACTTTCTGAACCGTTTGTCCCATTTGGGGTCGTGGGGAGCCAGAGCCTAACCTGGCAACACATAGCGCAAGGCTGGAGGGGGAGGGGCACACCCCGGACGGGACGCCAATCCACCGCAAGACACCCCAAGCAGGTTTCGAACCCCGGACCTACCGCGAAGCAGGCCGTGGCCAAGGCCTTCATTTTTATTTCACGGATTGACCAGATTACTCTGGTTTTTTTCCATTTATGCATTTGGATATGTATTTGGAGCAAAAAATTTTAAGCTCCCTTCCTGGATCAGGGCCTTAGCATGGCAGAAGGGCTTGCATGATCTAGGGATCTCCAGAGCTATATCGTTGGGAGCAGTATGCACCTGGTAGGGTCTCCCAAAGTGAACAGATCTGGAGTGAAGATCCAGACTAACACAATCCAAAACCCCCCCATGAAAAAAGTGAACAGGAGAATGTTTACCCTGCCCGGAATAGGGTCACCGGGAGATACCCCTGGAGCCAGGCCAGGGGGTAGTGTTACTAGGCAAGCGCCTGGTGACCGGGCAGCCCACGTAACCTGGCCGGGCCCACCACCAGCAAAGTCCAACATGGGTGCTGGGTGCGATGCTTTTCAAGCAGCAAGAGCGGGCAGGGTGGCGTGTGGTGTCGCTGCCCATTGCAACAGAAACTGGCTCTTGGCACATGGAATGTAACCTCACTGGGGGGAAGGAGCCGGAACTGATGCAGGAGGTTGAAAGATACCAGCTAGATATAGTTGGGCTGACCTCCACTCACAGAGTTGGCTCTGGAACCAAACTCCTTGATAGGCGGTAGTCTCTCTGTCTACTCAGGAGTTGCACAGGGTGAGAGGCACTGGGTGGGTACGGGGATACTCACAAGCCCCCGGCTGGCTGCCATACAGCTGGAGTTTATCCCAGTGGATGAGAGGGTCGCCTCAATGCAACTTAAGGTTGCAGAGAGGAAAACTTTGACTGTTCTATGTGCTAATGCACCAAACAGCAGTTCAGAGTATTTGACCTTCTTGGAGAGGGTGGGTGGGGTTCTGGACAGGGCCCCACCTACAGACTCCATAGCCCTGCTGGGGGACTTCAATGCTCATTTTAGCAATGACTGGGAAATCTGGAGGGGGTGACTGGGAAGAACGGCTTGACCGATCTAAACCTGAATGGTGAAATGTTATTGGAATTCTGTACTAGTCATGGTTTGTCCATAACAAACACCATGTTCGAACACAAGGGGGCTCATAAGTGTACTTCGTACCAGAGCTCCTTGGGCCAAAGGTCAATGATCGACTTTGTAGTCGTTTCATCTGACTTGAGGCCACATGTTCTGGACACTGAGGTGAAGAGAGGTACTGAGCTGTCAACCGATCACCATCTGGTGGTGAGTTGGATCAGATGGCGAGGAAAACTGATGGACAGACACAGTAGACCCAAGCGTTTAGTGAGGATGTGCTGGGAATGACTGTCAGAGGACCCTGTCCAGAATGATTTTAACTCACACCTCCAGGATAGCTTCTCCCATGTCCTGGAGGAGGTAGGGGATATGGAGTCTGAATGGACCCTGTTCAAAACCTCCATTGTGGAAGCAGCCAGGCATAGCTGTGACCAAAAGCTTATTGGTGCCAGTCATGGCGGCAACCCAAGAACCCGCTGGTGGACACCAGTGGTGAGGGAAGCCGTCAAGCTGAAGAAGGAGGCCTTCAGGGCCTGGTTGGCTCTGGGGACTCCTGACTCAGCAGACAGGTACCGGCAGGAAAAAAAGGCAGCAGTGACTGTGGTTGCAGAAGCAAAATCCAGAGATTGGGAGGAGTTTGGCGAGGCTATGGAAAATGACTATCGGTCAGCCTCAAAGAGGTTCTGGAGAACTATCCGGCAGCTCTTGAGGGGTTAGAGGAGCTTCACTCAAGCTGTGCTCAGCAAGAGTGGAGAAACTCTGACTTTTAATGAGGACATTGTCAGAAGGTGGAAGGAGCACTTTCAGGAACTCTTAAACCCGAGAGATATGCCTCCCTTACAGGAGTCAGGGCCAGAGGCTTTCGGGGTATCAGAGTCCATTTCCCTGGTTGAAGTCACTGAGGTAACTGGAAAGCTCCACAGTGGCAAAGCACCGGGGGTGGATGAGATTCGCCCAGAACTGCTTAAGGCCCTGGATGTTGTAGGGCTGTCATGGCTGACACGTCTCTGCAATGTTGCATGGACCTCGGGGACATTGCTTTTGGACTGGCAAACTGGGGTGGTAGTCCCTATCTTTAAGAAGAGGACTGAAGAGTGTGTGCCGACTAACGGGGTATCACACTTCTCACCCTCCCTGGGAAAGTCTATGCCAGGGTGCTGGAAAGGAGGTTCCAGCCGGATTGAAGAGGAACAATGTGGATTCCGTCCTCGCCGTGGAGCAGTGGACCAGCTTTTTATCCTCTCACAAATAATTGAGGGGACATGGGAGTTCGCTAGTCCAGCCTACATGTGTTTTGTGGACTTGGAAAAGGCTTATGATCGTGTTCCCCGAGAAATTCTGTGGGAGGTGCTTAGAGAGTATGGGGTGCCGGGGCCAATACTGCAGGCCATTTGATCTCTGTACACATGGAGCAAGAGCTGTGTCCGCATATTCGACATTAAGTGACGCCCGTTCACTGTGAGTGTTGGAGTGCACCAAGGTTTTGCCTTGTCTCCACTCCATTCTGTGTGGGAGTTGGTAAGTGATGTCTCTGCTTTTTGCGGATGATGTTGTCCTTTTGGCACCATCACATGGTTGCCTTCAACACACACTGGAGCGGTTTGCAGCCGAGTGTGAAGCGGTTGGGATGAGGATCAGCACCTTCGAGTCCATGGTTCTCTCATGGAAAAGGATGGCATGCCCCCCTCCAGGTAAGGGGAGAGAATTTGACCCAAGTGGAGGAGTTTAAGTATCTTGGGGTCTTGTTCATGACTGAGGGGAGAAGGGAGCATGAGATCGGCCATAGACTGGGAACAGCAGCAGCAGTAATGCGGTCGCTGTACTGTATTGTAGTGGTGAAGGGGGAGCTGAGCCATAAGGTAAAGCTCTCTATTTACCAGTCGATATACATCCCTACCCTCACCTATGGTCATGAATTCTGGGTAATGACCAAAAGAATAAGATTGCGGATACAAGCGGCTGAACTGAGTTTTCTCCGCACGGTGTTGGGACTCACTCTCCGTGACAGGGTGAGGAGTTCGGACATCCGGGAGGCACTCAGAGTAGAGCCGCTACTCCTCCGTATTGAGAGGAGCCAGTTGAGGTGCTTTGGGCATCTGATAAGGGTGTCCCCTGGGCACCTCCCTTTCGAGGTATACCAGACATGGCCAACTGAGACAAGGCCCCGAGGTCGACCCTAGCCCGCTGGAGGGATTATATCTCACAGTTGGCCTGGGAACAGCTGGGGATCCCCCAGGCTGAGCTGGAGGAAGCTGCAGGGGACGGGGGCGGCTGGGCCTCTCTGCTCCCCCTGTTGCCACCATGACCTTATGACCTTAGAAGGACAAGCGGGCAAGAAAATGGATGGATGGATGGATGGATGGATGGATGGATGGATGATTTTAAGATGCTTGTACAAGAGTTCTAAAGCAAGGTTTCTCTAGGGATTTTATTGAGTAACCTTATGGCTACAGGTCTGTGTCCTTGTGTCCACTATATTGTCAACAACCTTTATAGGTAGTTGCCTAGATTTAAAAAAAATTAAAAAAACAGTCATTGCTTTCCACAGCAGCATTCCCTGGTCCTGCAGACCATGATCTACACTCCTCAATTCACACCTCATTATCCATGATCATAACATTTGACTGTATTACCCTTTCTTTGCTTACTTTTTTTTTAACTTGCACTTGAACCATGTTTGGGCACAAGTTGCCCACCAAACTGCTAAGTTGAAGCTGATGCAGTATTCTCATCAGTGTATTTTTTTAAGCTTTTCAACAGTATGTTTACATCTGTTCTATCTTATCATTAAAAGCATGTGAAGCGGACTATTTCAGGGTTATATAACATGGAAAAAAACAAATTCACAGTAAAGATATCAAAATATGACAGAAAGTTACATCATCTTTTGCCACGAAAATCCTTAGTAATAAGATGAGCAAAGGTAAAATCACATGTTCAGTTTAGGACTATAAGGGAAATGTTAAATAGATTATGAAGTATCACAAACCAGAAGTCTCACTAGAATTATGCATGCTGACACTGAGGTTATCATGCTTTGGACTCATCATGTGAAGATTTTTATGAAAAAGCGAAAATGTTTGGACGAGTAATGGTCAAAAGAGAACGAGGATGACCAGCCATCAGATGGAGAGATGCAATCACAACAGACATAGTGTTTTGACTTTCTCTTAAAAAGAGCATTTTTTCACCGCTGGTGTGTCCGTGTTACTAACTGATGCCATTCGCATTTGTCTGGACCCTTCTGTGGTTATAAACATGTTTCGTGCCATTACACCTGTAGTCTGAATTTGTGTTCTGCTTGCAACCTTCATGCTCTTGCTCAGGTCTCCGCATCAGCGCGCCTGTGTTCTGCACCGGTTTGGAAGCCGAACACCAGCACAGATGCATTAGTAGGTAATCAGGTCTGAGTGTGTCTCAAGCAGGGTGCATATATATTGGCTTTGGCTCTTTGCCATCCCTGTCGTTTCATCTGAAGTTAAGTCTCCCACCCTATCACATGCGAAGTGTGTAAATATTTACAGTGGAGAGGTGGATTTGAGCGTGAAAAGCCACACAGGGCCTTTCAAAGCAGCAAACTTTGCATCTGTGTGTCCGTAAGGTATGCGTGAACGCAGCACGGATCAATGCATCCCGGTGTTAAGTGTGAAGCACCGCTAACCGGGCTTCGCCGGCAGGAGCTGGGCTGGTCTGCTTCAAGACCTGCAATTCTCAGAATGCTGGGATCAATGCCAAGTGATCAATGAGAAATGCACACATGACTCCAAAATTAAAACACGGGCAGCAGTGCAATATTGTAAAGTATGGCAGCAGACGTAAAATTCTGTAAAAAGTTCTGAGCATCACATTGTCTGGGAAAATGAGGACTGTAGGCGAACCTACACCTTATGGTTTAAAAATGAGCATTAAGTAATCAAAGAAATGGTACGCTGAATGTGAGCTGGTCAGGGATTACAATATCAATAATGTCACAGTCATCGCACGGCAAAAGTATGCAAAACATAATGCCTCAAGTACAGGACATAACAATGCACTCAATCTCACTTTAGCAGCAGTGTTACTTTCATCATGTAATATCCTGTAATTCTCAACAGCCTCTTCGTCCGACCAGTACAGCAGGGTTGGTCTGCATCCCAAACAACTAGATTGCCTTTGCTTCTTGACCTCACGGTCCTACCCCAGCACAGTTGCTGAGTGTTGTCAAACTGTGCAGGCATGTGGCACTGGTGCTGCACAGCTCCTGAGCTGTGTTTTTGGACATAGGTTCAAACCCAGCTCAGTCTGTGTGCAGTTTGCATTTCCTCCCCATGTTCGTACGGGTTTCCTCTAGGCGCTCTGGTTTACTCCCACAGTCCAACGACATGTGTTTCAGGTGAATTGGTGACTCTGATTCTCTCTTGTTGTGTGTGTGTGTGAGTGAACAAGTGTTTGTGATTGCCTTGTGATACACTGACATCCTATCTAGAGTGTACCCTCCTGCCTTAAGTGTTTTTGAACAGGCTCCAGACCAGCACAACCCTGCACTGGACAAGCTATTATTAATAAGGGATGGATAACTACATAGATGATACAATTCCAGCTGGCACCTGGAGTGTCAGTGTCGTCTTTTATGCTGCTGTGTGCTGGAGAAGGAGCAACTCCTTTGCTGAGAGGTGCAGATGAAAGAGGCTTCTGAAGAAAGCATGTTCTGTCATGGGTTTGACTCCCAGCTCAACGGCACCTGTGTGGAGACCAGTATGTGGAGGAAGCTGGTATCCCTTATGGACTGTGGCTCACATGCCTTCCATGAAGTGGTTGCCGTGAGTTCCTTTAGCCCCCAGATTATTCAACTACACTGTACAAATAAGTGATTTTGGCTGGTGTTTTTTTTTTTTAACCAACAGCCATCGGACCCCATCACACTCGAGGGCCTGT
Source organism: Scleropages formosus (assembly GCF_900964775.1). Lineage (NCBI taxonomy): Eukaryota > Metazoa > Chordata > Actinopteri > Osteoglossiformes > Osteoglossidae > Scleropages > Scleropages formosus. The sequence continues at coordinate 38,299,272 of NC_041806.1, read as the reverse complement.
CAGGCTGCGGTTCCCCATATGGGACAAGCGGTTCCGAAAATGTGTGTGTGTGTGTGTTTTTGTTTGGGGGGGGTGCGGTGGCACAGTGGTTTGAACCGGGTCCTGCTCTCCAGTGGGTCTGGGGTTCGAGTCCCGCTTGGGGTGCCTTGCGACGGACTGGAGTCCTGTCCTGGGTGTGTCCCCTCCCCCTCCGGCCCTTCGCCCTGTGTTGCCGGGTAGGCTCCGGCTCCCTGCGACCCCGTATGGGACAAGCGGTTTCAGATGATGTGTGTGTGTGTGTGTGTGTGTGTGTGTGTGTGTATTTACGTTTGCTTGGTATAACTGTGCACTTTGGTGTCGGATGCCACGTGCTCCGCTGCTCTGTCTGTAAATCTCCCTGCATGGATGAATAAAGTGCCTGTCTGTCTTCTCCTGTCCTTTCTCGATCCCATCCTGTCCTAATGTATCCTCTCACATACTGTCCTGTTCTGTCCTATTAGAGGTTGAAGCTGAGCGGCAGGTGTGTTTAGAGCCTCTCAAGCCCCTGGCCAAAACACACCTTCTTCCGCAAAATGCCACTTTAATGTGCGAAGCCGCGGACTCCCCCACCCCCAACCCAACCCAGCCCAGCCCAACCCCCCCCTTCATGCTCTCTCAGCTCAATGCTCCGATTGACTGCAGGTCCCTCCCTTACGGTGTCGAAAATGAAGCCACTTTTCTTCCCGGCTGTTTTTTTTCTTCCCGTCCATTCGGAGCCGCTCCGCTGCGCCGCGCTGCGCTGCGCTCTTCCCTTGCGCCGCGAGGCTATGCGCGTACGGACGGAGGCGCGTCCCCGGTGCACAGGAGCGCGTTCCTTCGAGCGGGACACCACTGCACTCAGCGCCATCGTGCCCACCTGTCCTGGCTTCTAATCGAATGATACATACAGGTATGACCGCTTTCCTTCAAAAACACCTTCAAATTTTGGTTTTCTTTTGGTACCGGTCGTGTCCTGCGGGGAAAAAAAAAAAAAAATCGATTTTACACATATAATTTTACATAATAATTATTTTACCTATAGCCTATGCTCTATTATAATAGCTTTAATTGTACTGAAGGAATAACCCGAATCAATTTCCATTATTAAAACTGTACAATTCATTCTGTTCTAGTGACACTACTCACTAGTTACCATGGTAAATGTGAAAATATTATTAATACCGCATTTGATTCATTTCAGTTTAACCTCAGTCCAGAGCGCCGTTTTTTATTATTATTATTTAACATGCTGAGCGTGTATTAAGCTTGCTGACTCAATGAGTGAGTGCATTTGATTTGCAGAGTACTTTCATTTGTACTTTTCTATAATAATAGACGAGTTTGGAAACTACACTCTACTCTTGACTTGTGGCTTAATTCGTTTCGTTTATTTTCCAGTTATGTTGTTTCTCATTATTAAAATTATTCAGCCTTACTCAATCTTTATTAAAGGATTTTCCCATTTTATCCAATAAAATATATCTTTCAATCGTGAAACTGTAGGTGAATACAAATCAGCATGGAAGCTACTCTGAATTGAGTGATCTGTGTGTTTTTTTATTTCAACTATGTCTGAAAAACCCATACTTATTTGATATGTGCCATTTATAGATTTGTTAAATATTGTGCTTTGTAATCATTGCACATGTCACAAAGGTTTGCTGAGGCAGATCCAAAAGTACCTTCAAAGGTTATTAAAGGAGAAAACTCGAACGCACAATTGATTCATTTCTTGTTTTAATTAGAATTGACGCCGGTGCTCTGGCGCCCTCTACTGACGAGCGCAAGCCGAGAACTTCCGACCCGACGCGCAACTAGAAAAACGGAAATGTCTGGAAATAATACGCAGCAGTGGAACATATTTCCTAGTTAAAGAAATTATTCCCAGCAAGCTGCGCTCTGGCGGTAATTCTAAGCTTGTGCTTAGAATTTTAAAACGGTTTCTGCATGTAACTTTTTTTTGCATTTTATTTACATCCCTTGGCTTGGTGGAAAAGGGATGTGATTAGAAAACAGGATAAAATCGTACCTTTTCACTTCTTTTCTTACGGAAATGCTTTTTTGCTGTCAAAAATTGCGTAATGGAAATGGATTGTGTGGCTAGAGGTGAGTTCAGAAGACAGTGAAGTCATGTTACAGTACAAATGGCCTGTCTTGATACTCGAGTTCACTGAGCTGCTAATACTGTGAGTGTCCAGTAGGGGTCGCAAAAACTTGCATTTATTAATTAGGGGAAGACTCACCTGTTAAACTCCCCCGCTTGTACTGTATATTTCTTCATTGAGCTGATGCTTTTCTCCAAAACTACCTGAATCTCAGAGCTCACCTGAAACGAGTCGCTTTGCACCTGAAACGCATGCGTTTGGACTGTGAGAGGAAACCAGAGCGCCTGGAGGAAACGCACACAGGCACAGGGAAAACGGGCAAATCCTGTTCATGCTCGAGTTTCACAATGAAAGGTTGCTTGCAGAATCTATTCCTTATTATAAAACTTTTGTCCATTTTTTCTTTTAACTTTATAAGCCCAGACGGGATGCCGGTACGCTGCAGGGCACCCCACCTCCACGGAGCGGGCCAGGGCCAAGCCCGTTGTGCCAGCACGCCATCCCCCCCCCTGCAGTTTTATCAGAAAAGGGCAATAGAAAGCAGTGTTTGCTTCAGCTCACTTTCTTGATCAAATCCATGTGACATTTTTGACCTCTTACTGGTGTAAGGACAGCAAGAAAACCTTCTGAGGTCCCCCTTCTTTTCCTGTGGTTAAACAGCCCAGAATCTGAGTGTCATTCATGTGCAGCACCTGTTCTGTGATTTATTCCCATTAAAAATCACACACAGCCACTGGTCTCTTTGTTTTTCATTCTCATCTGAATCAAATAATGTGCAGAAGACAGAGGTTTCATTTTGATACGATGCTCTGTGACTGAAGCATGTTGTTCCCAGGAGTTAGAAATATGTATTTTGCAATGTACATCATTTGTCTCAGGCTGCAGTTCGTTCCCCTGTGCACTCTCCATCTGACTGAACTCCTCCTCTGTCCCTCTCAGACCCAGGACCAGCTGCACGATGGGCTTGGTTCCCCTGTTTCTCCTGCTGTCAGTGGCACAGCTGGGCTTGGCTTCGGGTGCGAGCAGGCACGAGGAGGCCGACGGATACACCTGGCCACGCGGTCCGCTGCCCCTACTGAGGGACAAGCGCACAGTGGAGCTGAGTCGGCCAGCATTCGCCGCAGAGCCGGCGAGGGAGCCCAGCGGTGTGTGCGGGATCGAGTGCCAGCAAGCATTGCCCGAGCCCAGCCTGGCTGACCTGGAGAGATGGCTGTCGTATGAGACCGTGCGTGCAGACGGTACACGCACATTCACCGAAGTCTCCCTGCAGAGTCTCGGAAACACCTCCGTGTCGTACTTCTCTTCCTCGCCCCCAGCGGCCACGCACCGACGGCAGAAGCGACAGGTGTACGGCACTGACAGCCGCTTTGTCATTGCTGACAAGCAGTACACCACCAACTACCCCTTCTCCACCACGGTCAAAGTCTCCACCGGTTGTTCTGGCATCCTGCTGACCCCCAAACACGTACTGACGGCTGCTCATTGCATCCATGATGGCCAGGACTACGTGAAGGGTGCAGAGAAGCTTCGTGTGGGGATCCTGAAGCTGCGAACGCGGCGAGGGAGCGGCAGACGGGGAGGCCGAGGGAAAGGCAGGAGGAGGAAGGAGGGAGAAGACGCCGCCGAGGGCAAAGGGGAGAGGCGCAGAGGGAGGAAGAACCGGAGCCGGCGCAGCACCGCGGAGAAACAGCCCTCGTTCAGGTGGACGCGTGTCAAGCGGATGCAGATCCCCAAAGGCTGGTTGAGGAACGTGTCGCAGGAGGTGGCTGTGGACTACGACTATTCCCTGCTGGAGCTCAAGCGTCCGCAGAAGCAGAAGTTCATGGATCTCGGCGTCGTGCCGTCCATCAAGAGCCTGCCTGCGGGGCGCATTCATTTCTCTGGCTTCGACGACGATCGCCCGAACCAGCTGGTGTACCGATTCTGCTCCGTGTCGGACGAGTCCAACGACCTGCTGTACCAGCACTGTGACGCCCAACCCGGGTCCAGCGGCTCCGGGGTCTACATCCGTCTGAAGGAGCCGGGCAAGAAGAAGTGGAGGCGGAAGATCGTGGGCGTGTTTTCGGGCCACCAGTGGGTGGATGTGAACGGGGAGCAGCAGGATTACAACGTGGCCGTGAGGATCACGCCCCTAAAGTACGCCCAGATATGTCACTGGATACATGGGGACTCAAGCATGTGCCAAAACCAGTGAAGAACACTTGGGCCTGATTGAGTCCTGCTATTCTGTGCATTACCTCCTGTGCTTGCTTTTGGAAATGTCGCTATCAGTGTTGCTCTCCCACAGCACCTGCTGCACACAAGTGCCTTAGAAGACTTTCTGCTTATAACAAAGTGTACAGACTATGTCGATGGACACGAGCAAGAATTGTGTCTCGTCAGCTTTTTTTAATTTATTTAATTATTGAATGCAAATTTATAGACGTAGAAAATCTCCAGGGCAAGAAATAGTATTAAAAGTAAAACAGCTAAATCAAAATATTTTTAGGTGATATATTTCTTCGATTAGCCAGAGTAGCGTCATCATTTCAGATTTTTACTTCACAAGGAACGAAACATGTCTGTTTCTGCGGCGTTACTTTGTAAAGGACAACTCTTATTTCATATTTCTCACGCCAGAAAGTCTTTTACTTGGCCTAAAGTAGTTATTTGCTTTGAGAAACAACTCAACTATTTTGAGTAGTGAACCTTTTTTTTATTTTTATAGATCCAAAGCAGCTGTTAATAACTGTATTAAAAACATCTGTATTCATTCCAGGACTGAATGGATTTTTCCCTCACAAAGTTTCTTTAGTCCATTTTTTATATAAAAAGGAATTTCATCCAAATGTTGACATTTTTTGGCTCATTTGTTTGGCTTATGTTTCCTTCTTTTTTTGCAAACTATAAAAAACTGATATTACACCATCTGTGTGTTCAACTAGCTGTATTAAGTAATATGTTTGGTGCTAAATTTATTTTAATGTAATTTTGGATGCTTTGTACTGTATCTTTGTATTTAATGTGACAGGGATTGGTTAGATTTTTGAAAAACTTAAAAGAGACCATTTTTAAATTGTACAAATAATAAGATTTGTAATATTAAACATGCTGTTAAAACAGATACGAAATGTTCTTTGGTTTAAAAAGTTTGTTAAAAATTTTATGGAAAGATATTAGATGATGTTGGCTTAAACCCAAACAAGGAGAAACATATTGAACAGGATGAAGTTTTTGTCATGAAATATTTACAGCATATTTGAAATAAACAAAACAGGTGTAATGGGGTCTCTTCAGTTGTTTCATCTGAGCTTTTTGTTTCTTTTCCTCAGTTGTCTGTAACTGTGCACTTGGTATACGGATAAACGTGTTCAGGCTCGCATCCCTTCTTTGGTGGAACCAAACCCAGAAATCGGATTATCGATAAAGCTGATGGAAGGGACGGAGCTGGACAGGTACAAGGAGAGGTGCCTGACTGGTGCTTTATGGGCAATGTCTTGAATTCAGAGTCAAAGCTCCTCTTAACATACTCTCTGCCACCACTGGTATGTAGGACAAGGAAGAGCTTTGAGAACCTGACATCCAATTCTTTGAGTATAGCAGCAAGTCCTTCCTGGAGGATGACATACATTCTGAAGCACATAATTACACAAATGCTTTTTACGTTCAAGTCGAATGAACACGTTATTTCACACATGTCTTTGTGTTGAGGCTACCAGTTCATCTGATCCTGTTAAGTGGCTGATGTTCCTGGAGCTGATAGTCAATAGCAAGACGTCAAACGTTACCCATGAATATGGTACTGCACAGGAGTTTGCATTTTTCAGTCATTTCTTTCTGATTCCTTTAACATAGTCCAAAGTCAAACTACACACACACACACACACACACACACACACACACACACACTTTCTGAACTGCTTGTCCCATACAGGGTCGCAGGGAACCAGAGCCTGACCCGGCAACTCAGGGCGTAAGGCTGGAGGGGACACACCCAGGACGGGACGCCAGTCCATTGCAAGGCACCCCAAGCAGGACTCGAACCCCAGACCCACCGGAGAGCAGCACCCGGTCCAACCCACAGCACCACTGTGCCACCGTGCCCCCCATCAAACTACATTAAATTCTAAAATATTCTAATAAAAAAATGTACAGCCTATTTTCATTTACTCTAGCTATATTTGAGAAAATACAACCCTGAAGAGTAAATCAAGGGACATCTGTATTATTAAGTTTTTACTGAATGTGACTTTGGGGGTCAAAGTACCAGACAAACAAACAAAATGAGTTAGGACAAGATTTCCGGTCCCAGATGAGTAGCCGGTGCGCAAAAGAACAGGACTGGGTTCGGGCGAAGCGGTGGGTGGAGATAAAAGCCTTTGCAATTTCTGTGAGAATGAAAAACAACAATGGATGCATGTAAACGGAGTTTATTCCCATGTAAGCACATCATAGACTGAACCATCTTTGCGGAATAGGCTTCTTTTCTGCCCGCTGGCTGCTTGTCATAAATTTTAAACTAGACTGCCAAATACCTGGCCAAAATATTAATTCCAAGCATTTTATAATTTAATTTAGAAATCACTAAAATATGGTGCATTTTCAGTACATATATAGTACATGTTCTCCTTTATACTCTACTGACAAGTATATAACGTGTCAACAAAATATCCTGATCTGCATACCGTATTTTATCATATCAAACAAAGCATTACATATAATTGTGAGTTACATCTAATATGGAGCACACAACACAGTATGGAACGAACCAAAAGATCAACACAGGGAGTTCCAGCGCTCAGAACGCATGTATGTGTAACATTTAGTCCACATTACTTTTTCAGTCCATGACAATATTTAAGCTCAGTCTTACATTATAATGTATATTCCTTCAAACAATGGATACTCGTTTGAACAAATACAGGAATGACGTTGGTATTTGCATATGAGATCTATGTACATCCAATACCTGTAATGAGCAACACAGTTACACACATCTTCATATTGTTTACAACAGGAAAGCCACATGTCCCCCCGCCTGCAAAAGTGGGGTTGCACGGGAACATATCAACACACATCCATCAAGACAGCCACCGTCGAATGCGGCAAACACTAAAAAATATGCAGCGTTTTTTGTATCATTTGGGTACAGAACAACATCGAGATAAGCACACTTTTTTCTCCCTAATATAGACGGTAAGTTTCTACTACAACACCGGGCGGGGAGGAATATGTCAAAGTGGGAGTCCTGAATCTGGGTGGAGTGCAGCGCCCCAGAACTGTAGCAAACACCGTGTGGACGCCTCCGTGGGCTTGATCATCAAGGGATGAGCTGGAGGGAGACCGAGGCATCAAGGTAAATGTTGCACCAGTGAAATACACCTCTGTACCAGTGTGCAGCAACATAACACAACACAACAAGATACTCTATGCAGGAGCAAATAAGTCTCAACTGCAGATTCATCGACACAGTGCGTTGTGAGCTATGTACGCCACTCCCCCTGTATGTACCTGGCCTACAAGAAATCTTTAATGTTCAGGTCTGCCAGGGGATCTTTGGGAGGCGGGGGCTTTCTGGGGCTCTGAGGCATACCCGGCGACATCTGCGTGCCGGAGACACAAAATGCGAGAAAACATGAGACGTTTTCAGGAAAAATGTATAAAGAGCACTGTATGAGTCTTGCGTGATATGTGTGTGAGGGATTTACCGGAGCTCTGGGCGAGGTTGACCCCGGGAACTGCGGCCTCATCATGGGCTGTGGTATCATCTGAGGCATCATGGGAGCCCCAGCGCCAGCAGGAGGTGTCTAGCCAATAGCAGGGACAAAGAAATTGCAGAGTGACTCGCTGCGCATGTATGATGTGCCACGCCAAAGCCGCCGGGGGCCAGGACAGCTGTACTCTTACCATGCCGAATCCAGGCTGCACCCCCATTGGCGGGGACATTACTCCAATTGGGGCTGTGGCCCCATGAGCCCCGGGGGCAGAGCCCGGCTGGGATGGGGGTGGATGGAGAGCACAGGGACGTTACTACCCTACATCTACAAGAGCACCATACTGCAACAACACGGCTACAAACACATCACTGCACACGACAAAGGCTGAGATATACTTCCTGTTTTGGAGCTCTCTAGGGCTCCGGGAATAAGGGAATTGTGGATGAGGAATGACATGCATTATGATTTACTAGCACACTCGAGGTGTAGTGATATTCCATCAGTTGACGGTTGTTGACACAGACAAAAGCGACAACTGTTCTTGCTGTTCCATACACCTCCTCAGGGCTTAATATCATCTGTAAATAATGTCAAAATCCACTGAACCCCAGAATTCACCTGAGCAGAGTCCAGAGGTCCTTAACCTTTTCTAGACCGTGGACTCCTAAGATTCCGAGGAAAGTTAAGGACCCCTCTTTGAAAAATGTCCTTAAATACATTTGGACAAAATACAATACTCAGCTTATTGCACTGAAAACTGTTTACATTCTCACAGAATTATGTTATAGATTGTAATATTTTTCTTTTAACTTTTATTCAGCTTAGGTACTTTTCAAAGCAAAGCTGTGCTTCATAGATTCTGGGTCTCTGGTTAAGAATCTCTGCTCTAGTCCATGCGGTCTCTCAAAGCCCTGGAGAGGTTGTAAGGTGTTGTGCAATGTCACCTGCCCACCTGCTCCTCCACACCTGCTGCCACACACCTGCACTGCACCGTGCACACAACATTTACCATCTGAGAGCCAGGAGCAGCCCAGCTTGTGGGAGCTACCTGAGGTTGCCAGCTGGCGCCGCCCGTCATCTTCTTCTCATTCCACTGCATGCTGCAGAGTGCAGAGCAATCAGCTGTCATCAACTCCAAGCCAAAACTCTTCACTTTCTGACATGGACTTACTTGAATCTAACACACTGATGTACACATAGAGGCCTGTATAACTTAAATTAATTTGATAGCTTTACTGCATCATCCAGATAATTTATCACATATGAGAGTTTCTGGTTCTAAAGGGCCTAAAATTCCTACAGATAGTTGGCAGGAAAGATTTAAAGATGGTTTTTTTTTAAACTGAGAAGAGCCACTAATGAGAATTTGTGCATTATTATTGCATGTATTCCCTATATCAAGCCATGGAAACAAAAACATTAATTATTTATTTTAAAGTTAGTCCACGCAATGACTTTGCATACAATTACACCCTTTACTTTCAGTATATGTTGTGAGAAAAAAAAAAAAAAAATGAAGCATATTTGAAGAGCGTAAACAACACAGCTGATGTTCTTACTTCTGCTGATTCCCCATCCCCAAATCTGTAAGAGGAGAAGGAGGACCGTTTATCATTCTGTCACTTCAAGTGTACTTCCTCATCATTACTGCAGAGTACTGCATCATTACTGCATACATGGTAATATACAGAATGTGAGGGCCCACATAAGAGTTTTGACCATTCCGAGGGTGATCTCTTTTCCAGGCAGCTGCCAGTTGTTGGGTGGACAATGTAAATTTATGTAAGAGGAATGTAATGAGTTAAAAACTGTGGGGAAAATGGTGTCGGATATGTGACACTAGCTTATGGACATACCATACAATATCATGCCATGGCATATAATGATGGGTACCGCATTTAAAATAACAAAACAGACAAATGTGTCTAATAGCAAGTCTTCTCAAAATTATAAAATTATCTAAAATATACTACAGACACGAAATTGATACATACTTCCCACCAGGTTTGCCAGGGATGAGTCCAAATCGCCACTAACGGGTTTACCAGCAGGGGAACCTGCCATCCCAACCCCACCCATAGGGGGTGCTGATGAGCTCTGGGGTGCCATGGTGGGTGCAAGCAGGTCTCCTAATCCATCAAAGACTTTGGGAAGAATTGTGAGAAACAGAGAGGATTAAACACAGAACAAACAATCCTGCCGAACTACGCTATGGATAAGTTTGGTGACTGAGAAGGACTGCATCGACAACGACAGCAAACAACAGCACAAGTGGACGAAATGCGCAATCAAGTGACTACAGGAAACAACACAACAATAAAGCTGCCGCTATAAAAGCGGAGCATCGATATTATAACCCTGCATGGTAAAATAATTCATTTAATTTGACTGCAAAGCTGTAAAAATGAGCTGAAATTCATTCAATATGGTTCTTTCAAGCAGATTATCATATTCATGAACACCACCATTTATGATTATATGTTATTCAGAATAAACAATTGTACATATGTATGTCACACATACAGTTACATTCGTGTTTTATAACAGTGATATAAAAAGGTTCACTGAGAATTGGTCAGGAGGGCAAAACAGTCCATCGAAGAGCCTAGAACTCACCAGTCATGCAGAGGAAGCAAGCATTGACCCAGCAGAGAGAGGGGGAGACATGGGGCAGAGGGAACAGTAGGAGGGAAGGGGCCAGAGGCAGAAGGATTGGACAGACAGACAGAGGCACCAAAGCACATGACAGAACGGAAGAGAGAGAAAGCCATGGAGAAGAGTTAAGCCTTTAGCCACAGCAGTTTAAAACCTTCAGTTATATAACATGAGCAGTAATGAACATGAAAGGAGGTAACGTGCAAGTGCAGATGGCTTCATGACAGCGGGAGAGACTTCCAGAGCTCGGATTATATGATCAGACTAGAAACAACCCAGTTAAAGAATTTGGTTTTTAACACTTGGTTGCGATTTTAAAAAATACAGAAGCCAGCCATGGTGGGGATTGTAGGTTAGCCTTATGTAAGGACCAAGTTAAAAAGGATGAATTTAATATCTTTCAGAAATCTGCAGTGACACCTGACAAAACTGTAGAATTCAATCTCACCAAATTATCCCAAACATTAATTGCAGCCTTGACACATACTCCCTGAACGTTCACCAACAACAGATTTATTACCCTATTTACCCGCTGATCGACCATACTAATTATGTTAATTTTACCGCAAAGGCGTCCTGAGTCGGTCTGAAACCGCAGCAGTATTGTGCAAGAAGGAGAATCAGCTTCCATCAAAGCTATGGCAGATACATTAGTGTGAAGGTAGTTTTCAAATGTGCTCTAGATTTTCTGCTCTGAGATTGAACTAAATTTATATTCACAATGCTCTTCGAAAGGCAAAAACGTGGTGCAATTACTTTATCAGTTACAATGTGTCAAAGTTATGCTGTCAGCCATCAGAGGTATCCATCACCTATAAAAAAATACTTTCATCAGCTGGTGCTACAAAAGTTCTTTCATTATGAGGTTCTACCAAAGACCTCCATCTAAAAGAATGCCCTACCTGAGGCATCCAGACCACCAGAGGGCGCTGCTGTTGGCACTGGGGCAGCTGCTGCAGGGGTCATGAAGCCTACATGATGCAATATAACAGTCTTTAACTGCTTTGCTTACACCAAGTCAGTAATTAATTGCATACCTATGGCTTTGAAAGGTGTGTGTGAAGAATACCATGGTACCTGGGACATTAATGTACTTTACTTTAGAACCTCATTCATAACTGCCATAGTAAGAAGAGCTGTAGCCACCATGATTGTGAATATGGAAGGAGATAATGTGGATAGAGTGGGTATGACAATCAACACGGGCATGACATAAGTGGATGTGGTGTTAGACACAGTGTGGGAGTGGTCTGTGCAAGGGGTTGTGGCCCCAGAGAGGCATTACCGCCCAGCAGGTTTCCACCAGGAGCCGGAGCTGAAGCGGGCTGGGATTCCCCGGACGAGCCACCAAAGTCTGGGGGCCAAATAGTGCGGTCCACGGGTGCAACATGGGGGCAGAGAAACATTAGTTTGCTGTTGCTGAGGAAGACATCATCAAAACACCTTTGAGACATCATCTTTCTTCCTCTCTTCCTCTCACTCTCTGTCACACACAGATGCACACGAGCACCACTCAAGCAGAAATCCCCTTGATTCCCATGCGTTGTGGCTTTCTACACCTCTATCTAATCACACACATAGACTACTTGCGGAGGTTTACACTAAGTCTAATGGCTGCTGTGGAGGGTTTGTAGAGTTCAAGGAAACTACAGGAACTGGAGACAACGACATGAAGGAGGCTGTTTTAAATGTACAAAAGTACTTACAGGAAATGTAAGAAAACCAAATAAGATGGAGTCACTTATCGGAATACACATGCGCTTTCGAAATAACCTGAAATCGAAGAGTGTTTTGAAAGAGCCATCTACTAACACATGAAGACCCAGTCAGGGGGAAAGAGTGGATGTCAATGAGCATAAAAAAAATATATCCTGAACGCCCATCCCATTGGCCATGAAATCTGAGGCCATCAATGATTCTCAGTGCCAAGCCTCAGCTCGACACCAGCTCCTCAATTCAAGTTGGCACAAGAATGTATAAGAAAGTGCTGCTTCAATCAGGAACACAGTTTCACAGTTATACTTGTACTCTATCAACAAACTATGAAATTGATGTGATTTTAAATAATTATATATTTAGCATTTTTCCCCTTTGCAGCATGACAACACCGAAATCTCTGGAAGGGTGAATGTAGGCACAAACCTGCACTCATGTGCATGCTTAGAGCCACCTGCTTCTTTCCACTCCATATTCTTTACCAGGCTGCCAAACCCACTCAGTGGGCAGTGCTCTTTGTTCAGTTCCAACCCGAGCTCCACAAGCATCCAGGTGAAAGCTGATATCTCTGTGACCAATGTGGGGACAGAATCCCAACCATCTGACCCACCCAAAGAAGCGCAGCCCAACATGAACTTACCCGGCCTACTCACCACTGATGGCTTGCACAGCAGAGGAGTAATTCAAACCTATTATTTTCCAGCCATAGGGCACACTGTAATTTACCCATGTGCCCATGTGTGGAAGTTGAAAAACTTGATGTCTTAGATTATTGCACTTTCTCTTTGGATGTTTAATGTGACAGAACCACAAGGTAAAAACACTGTTGTCTACTCTACTGCCTTCCACTCGATGTAAAAGCTTCATTCTTCAAACTGCATACATTCAGACTGCTGGACTTTGTGTCATTAACTGGTTTGCAAAGAATTATAATGTGACATTGGGTTGCAGCTAAGGAGAATTATGCACAGTAACTGTATATAGTTGTTTACAGTGATGAAAACACTCCTTGTCTGCACCTGGTGAGCAGTCCAAGGGAGAAGGCACTAGATACGTACCCCCCAACAAATCTAGCATGGCATCAGCATTGGATTTGGATGGAGAGACTGCCGCAGCCGCAGGAGCTGGGGCGGTGAATGCATCTGTGAGAGACACAAAGTCAAGAAAGTACACACATACACACAGTGAAAACCAGCTTTAATAAAGCTGTACAATTCAGAGCCTCAATGAGATTTTCAACCAAGTGTGGCACTCACATCTGTGAAGTTGCAAAAATTCCAGTAATTTTGCTAGCAACAAATGGCACCCAACTCTAACCATCAAAACAGAATTAGCAGTGCATTATCACAATTCACGCTCCTGGAAAAGCATTACTGAGATAGGCGCTAAATGGGAGTGGAGGACAAAATTAAGTTCTTTGAATGGAAAAATTTTGAAAAGAAGTCTAGTAGAAGATTTAGCAAAAA